>NW_021319245.1:597008-709336 GCF_001605985.2 Dendrobium catenatum | reverse complement strand
ATTCGATATGGCTGAGTACAAAGGATACTTGCCCCTCGATCCCAAGTCAATTGGGGATAGATCGGTCGAGGAGGTAGTTCAAGAAATAAGAAATATTTTGTTAAATAAAGAGGGAATGGCCTCATTTGACCTAGACATGAATGACCTCCTTGGAGAGGAAGATGATTATGTTGGTAGCGTTTCCATGGTCAAAACTAGAGGTTCCAACAAAGAGGCCGAACCTAGTAGGCGCCGGCTTGCTAGAGATGATGATCCACATGTTGCTGGGTCCGATTCAGATGACAAGTATGATGTCACAAGTCAAAGAAATGCAAGAAAGATTTGACAAGTCAGAGCAGGATTCACTTAAGATTCAACAAACAGCTCGAGAGATTGTGGAAAGGGTTAGAAAGACATAATCTAATCCGAAGCCTCCCGAGTCAACACCAGCGATCCCACCTTGCCTACCAGAGGCATCTCCAGCACTACCTACAGTTCCCCCTGTTCTTCCAACTCTGCCTCAGAAGGATATTAAGCAACTGATTGAGCACCAGGTAAGGGAGGCCTTAGCCTTTTCTCAAGGAACCGCATCTATTCCAAAGGGTAGACCATACCCCGAAGAATATGATTCAGTTCCTTACCCAAAAGGCTTTGTGCCACCAACTTTTAAAATTTTCACTGGAATAGAAAACCCGAGACAGCATCTGGCCCACTTCAGAGCAAGTTGTTGCAATGCGGGAGGGTCGGATGCTCTACTGTTTCACCAATTTGTAAGTAGTCTATCCGGCATTGCTTTTGAGTGGTACACCGATCTGCCCAATGGTTAAGTAAAAACCTTTAGCGATCTAGAAAACCTTTTCCTTAAAAGATTTTCTGGAGCGCAACAACGAACTACCATGGGCGATCTTGTTGTTGAGAAACAAAAGCCGGGAGAGTCTCTGGTTGAGTACATCTTGAGGTGGCAAAATCTCTCGATGAAGTGTGAACTCCAGTTGCAAGAGCAACATGCGGTGGAGATCCTCCTTAAGAATATCCACGGCCTTGTTGCTTTTCTTCTGAAGGGTTTCACCATTAAAACTTTTGAAAAACTTCTTAATAAGTCTAGCAATTTGCAGGAAGAGGCTCACAAGATGCCATTCCTATGAGAGCAGTCTGAAGACAATAAAGGTCCTAGATTGGTTAAGACTTTTGAGAAAAAGGAAGTAGTGTCGGCAGTCGACAAGGGAAAAAGGCCAATGGCTAGTCAGCCCAGTGTTCCTCCGCCACCGCCACCACAGCCAGCTCAGAGATAGCCCTTTCAGGTCACTCCTCAGTACACCAGAGACCTAACTTTGTCCCTTTTAGAGAGAGATTGGCAAAACCATATCCATTTAAGAGGGAATCAGTTAAAAGGATTTTCAAGAGTTTGTTAAAGAAACCAGATTTTCAGTTGCTAGAGGCCAGGAGGCCTGAAGATGAAAGTAAGAAAGATGATCCCAAGTATTGTCCATACCACCAGATGCTTAGTCACCCTCTTGAAGACTGTGTTGTGTTCAAAGATGAGGTGGCCAACCCTAATAGCTTCAAGACATGGAGTATGCAGTCTCTCCAAGACAGCACTACTTGTGGAATATGAAATCATGTAATGAGATTTTTGGTGAGCTGGAATGAATGGGGGGCCGCTTGATAGAGGCCTTGCATCTAGGGAGACGAATCATGAGAGAAGAACTAAGAAGAAGCTCTTAGCCGGCCCTAGCATCTTCAAAATGTTAAGAGGATGGCTGCTTGTGGGAATGGGATCAGGAAATCCAAGCAGCACTCCTGCTGGCCAGCCTTAACAATTTCAAGGAGGAATTTTTCATGAGAATGAGTGGGAGGTGGCAGCTAGGGCTTGAGAGAGTGAAAAGTAATATAAAAAATGATAGCCGCATGCTCACTTTCGGCCGGCCCTAATCCCCTCTCTTAAAATCTAAAAATGAAAAGATCAAAAAAATATGACCATCTTACCCATGCAAACTTGATCCAATGGCTGATACATGCTCTTCCAACCCTTGCATGATCTTGAAACCAAAGGGAAATAATAAAGTTTTAATTAAGACAATTAAAATGAAATGATTGAATTAAAAATGCCAGTGCAATTAAGTTTTGGACTTACACTAATTTTATTGGAAGTATTTAGGTCAATTAACACTAATTTAATTTATATCGAGCCAAGCAAAGCTATCGAGCTTTAAACTGAATCAAACTACTCGACTCGATTCTATATCACTTGATTGAATTTATTTGATAAAAATAAAATGAGTTTTGATCGATGATTGATTGAAAATTTAGTATTTGAGGTTTGAGTTGAGATTGGAGGGAGTGTGCTTGAAGATTTTATTGAAGTGTAGATTGGAAGTTGGATGGAATGTGATTGCTAGTTGGACTGGGATTTGATTGGGTCCTATATGAGTGACAAGTGGGCACCTGCCAATCATTAGGTCACCAAAAGAAAACATAAATAGTTCCTAGTGATCTCATAAAAAAATGAGGTCAACAATGGTTTTGAAGGCTTTTTGTGATGTAAAGGTGGTTTACTACTTAGTTGGTGGCTCTAGAAAGATCTTAACAAAACTATTCCCTTGATTTAGTTGATGAGACTTCACTGGAACCATTGATACCCATCTAAGATGACATATGTGATTTGTTGTTTAGTTTTCTTGATCACCATAGGAGTGTGTAAGGTCTAATTTTTTACTTCTAACTTCTCTAAAATTAAGATTTCCTTGAACAAATACTAATATATTATCCCCTTCAGATTGGTAAGATATTCTTCCTTAATTTCACCCATCTGAGCAGCACAAGTACAAATTATATTTCTCAATATCTTATTTTTTTGTTCCATTTTCTCATCATCTATATTTTCTGTGTAGTAGCCAAAAGGGTGAGATGGAGATGGTGCTATCTTATGAATATCCTCTTCTCCTTGGGCAGAAGAAAGAAGGTGGAAGCAACTTCTAGTAAGGAGAACAGATGTAGGAGAAATAGTTAGCTCACCACCAGCCTTAAATTTGACTTATACTAAGGTTTCTAATTCAACAAATTATCTTGCATTGACGATCTTCCTTCTAATTCTTATTTTGTGATTTATTTTCTTTGTTTTGCTTATAAAAGGGATAAAAGAAGTTGAACCAGTTTTCAAACATTAAGAGACATAGTTTTAACACTAACTAAAGACATCAATTTCTCATCTTCCCTAGCAAGAGGTGTACTGGGTATAAATGTAACAACAACTCTCTTTTAGGAATAAGGGAGTCAAACCTTGACCCTAAGGAAATCTCTACTAGAGGATCATTTCTATGGTCACTAAATATTAGATCAATTATCTTTTTTCCATTTACTGATAGTACAATAGTCTAAAAACCCATTCCAAACATGATTTTATTTCCAAAGTTAATTTTCTAGATAGTGAGATTCCTGTAAAATGAAAATATTTATTTGCCTACCATTTTTCTGTGATTTAAAAGATAAACATCAATTAGTCTTTTTAAAATAATTATTTTTGACAAATTTTTCAAATTCTAAAATTTGATTTTAATGTAAATTTGAAGTTATTATTATACCCTTAATGTTAGAATAGAATGTAACTACAATGTAGACCAATGAGATTATGAAGTTGCTTTTCTTAAGAAATGTTTATTCTTAATTGAATATTAACTTTATTTTTGAGATGCACTAAATTTCATTATCTGAGTTACTTTATTTTTATCCAATATTTGGTAATTGAAATCCATGTGGTTTAGTGAATATTTGAATGAATTGACATTTCTCTTTTTCTTACCAATAACTTGGCAAGCTTCATTCTTGTTTGAAAATGCTCTCTTATTCTCATACTCTTTGTGGATACTGATTACACTTACAAAAGAAAGAAATGAGTAAGGAATCCAGTGGGAGAAAGGTACTCTCAACTCATTACAACAATAAGTATGCTACCAATATAAAATATAAGCCACTAAAAAAGATGGAGAGAGGAATCCTCACTATTGGAGTTTCCAAAAAAATCTATGGGAAAATAAAATATTTATCAACACAATTTTAGGGTGTCCTATTTTTGTGATCAAATATAACATTGCGAATAGTAGACTATCTTGATATACAGACACAATATTCTTTAATGGATTCAAAGATAAAATAGTGTTTTGAATTTTTTTTTATTTAGTAGTCAAATTGAACAAAAAGTATAGCATGCTATATCCAAAGGCAAACATGTCATTCTAGAGAAGCATTTAAAGATAAATATTGAGTTTTAAAAAATTAGCATTTGTTTAATAATATGTAAAAGAGAGAATATCACATCACCTTGAATGGTGAACATGATATTTTATAAAGGTATTTGAATATAAAAATGGGTTTTAAAAAGTTGTCTACATTCCTAGGGATTTCTCCCCAACCTTATAGGAATACTATAGGGTTTATTTTAATCTAGAGTTATAGATTCACCATAAAGACAAGACTTTATGGTTAATTATATCCTAGGAGATATGAATATCTTGGGAACACTAAATTAAAGTAGTGGCAAACATTTTATTTGATTTCAAAGCTTAAGTCAAGGATTAGAGGCCTTGGAATTCTTAAATGGGGTTGGTTCAAAAGTTGAATAGTTCTTCTTAGAGGCTAAAAGATCAAAATTAGGGATCAATAGCATTTTGAGACCACTCAAAAGTGCCCCGGTTAATCTTATGTTTGGTTATAATATTTTAGTGAAATTTTTTTTGTTTGAGTCAACATTTTATTAGATATTAGGATTATATTCTCAGAGCATGATGATTATGATTAGAGGTCTTACTTAGAACCTATAACTAAGTTGAGTCATTATAGAGTAATGAACTTGAGCCTAGTGTAATGAGATGAAAACTCAATAAGGTGGGACTTATATCTTTGACTCTAGAAAAAGGTTTCAAAAAGCTCAACATTTATGGACTTCCATTCTCGTTTGAAGTGGGAATGCCAGCTAAAACTCCACCTAATCACTTTGAAGCCATGATTCTAGTCTTATTCAAATGCTAAATGGTAAGCTATTATTTTTTAAGTTTTTGAAATATAGGGCTAATATTTAGAGAAATTTGTAAGTTGACCTATACTTATAATGGGAAATGATGATTCTAAAACTAAATATAATTGAATTTTATTATTTTTAATTTATTTCTAATGAAATGTAAGCTTGTTGACTCTTATGTAATAATAATCATGTGAAGTTTAAAAAAATAGAAAATATATTTTATCCTAAAAGAGTATAACTTTTCTGAGACAAAACTACACCATTATAGGTCTGTTGGTCTACTTATAGCCACCGACGGGGAGATGCCTATCAAGAAAACAAGAAAAGGTATGATTTATGCAACCTTAAACAAGCTCTAGTTTACTTTCTAAACTAGTTATCTTTTTTTGCTATCATATATTTTGATTGGTTATGAGTATAAATTTTTTTATTTCTTAATGCAAGATATAAAATGTAGGAAATTTCTTAGCATAATTAATTATGAATAAACATTCAATCAATACAACAACAAGAACAACAACATCAAGCCTTTATCCCACTACGTGGGGTCGGCGACATGAAGCCTTTTTCTCCATTGTGTCCTATTAAAAGTCAAATTCTCATTTAAATCTAATAAAGAAAGGTCATTCCTAATATTTTCTAACAAAGTCTTTTTAGGTCTACCCCTACCTTTCTTAAAACAAGTCAAATCTAATACCTCTACTCTCCTAACCGGGTCATCGGAAGGCCGCCTTTTTATGGGACCAAACCATCTAAGGCGAATCTATCTAATCTTATCTTTTACTGGAGCTACTCCAACCTTTTTATGTATATGCTCATTTCGTATCCTATCTCTAAGGGTAAAGCCACTCATCCACCTGAGCATCCTCATCTCTGCCACACTTAACTTAGTATTATGTTCTCATTTAATGGCCAACAATTCGGTAGCATAAAGCATTGCAGGCCTCACTACCATCTTATAGAATTTTCCCTTAAGTTTGAGGGGTACATTTCTATCACATAACAAGCCCGATGCATTCCTCCACTTCAAACATCCAACTTGAATTCTGCTGATAATATCCCCATCTATTTCACCATCACTCTGAACAATAGATCCAAGATATCTAAAACGTGTACTCTTATTAATGACTTGATCTCCCAAAGTCACAATCCCCTCACTAGGACTATTACAACTAAAATTACACTCCATATATTCCGTTTTAGATCTACTCAAGAGAAAACCTTTAGACTCTAAGGTTGACCTCCATAATTCAAGTTTACCTTCAACTCCCTCTCTAGTCTTATCAACAAGAAGAATATCATCAGCAAAAAGCATACACCAAGGTACATCCTCTTGCAAATGTCTAGTGAGAACATCCAAGACTAAAGCAAAAAGATATGGGCTTAAGGCTGATCCTTGATGTAACCCAACCGAAATAGGGAAATACTTGGTCAAACCACCTTGTGTTTGAACACAAGTAATAGCTCCTACATACATATCTTTAATGATTTGAATATAAGCATTATTGACTCCTTTCTTTTCAAGAACTCTCCATAGCACTTCTCTTGGAACTTTATCAGATGCTTTTTCTAAATCAATAAATATCATATGTAGATCCTCCTTATTTTATCTATATTTCTCCCTCAAACCTCTTAATAAATGTATAATTTCCATAGTCAACCTACCCGACATGAATCCAAATTGATTTTGAGAAACATTAGTATCACGCCACAACCTATGCTCCATAACTCGCTCCCATAGTTTTAAAGTATGACACATTAACTTAATACCTCTATAATTCGTACAATCTTGTACATCACCTTTATTCTTAAAAGTAGGAATTAACACACTCATTCTCCACTCATCTAGCATCATTTTAGTCTTCAAAATAGTATTAAAAAGTTTAGTATGCCAATAAATCCCTTCATCTCTTAAGCATTTCCACACCTCTATTGGAATATCATCAGGTCCAACAGCTTTTCCACCCTTCATTTTCTTTAAAGCCTCTCTAACTTCAATTTTACTAATACACCGATATAAATAGAAATCTTTATTTTCATTTAAGGTGCTAAGGTCACTATAGTCAATCTTATTTTCACAATCTTCATTAAAATGTTTAGCAAAATATCTCATCCACCTTTGTTGAATATCATCTTCTAAGAAAAGTATTTTTTGATCTTCATCCTTAATACACTTCACTTGAACTAAATCCTTACTACTCCTATCTCTTTGTTTGGCTAACTTATACATATAACTTTCTCCCTCCTTAGTATTTAATCTATTATATAAATCACTAAAATCTAATGTCTTTGCATCGCATATTGCTTTCTTAGAGTCCTTACCAGCCACTTTAAACATACCAATCATAAAGAAAAATGAATAATGTACAAAGACCATGTGGAAAGTGACTCACAATATAAACCATGGCCTATAAAAAGTAAAGGTGGCAAGACTCCATCTACAATAATCTTGATTCTACTCCTAAGAAATGATGCAAGACTTTATAAAAATGGGGCATTATCTAGTCTTCATTTCTTCTCCTCAAGCTCTAAGTTTTTTTATGTTCTTTTTTTTTTCAAGTTTCATGTTTTTTCCTCTAGTTGGGCTTCCAAATGAAAAGAATTTTTCAATGAAAGAAATTCATTCCCCTTTGGTTTTCTAATCCTTTTTTTAGGAGAAAATGCCTCATTTTTAGACTTTAACAATACATTTTTTCAAAATACATTCAAAAAGCAAAACGACATTATACTCTTTAAAGGTTAGAAAAGTAATTTATTTATGAATCATAGATCACATCACATAAGTATTTGCACTTTATTTGAGTAACACAAAATCTTTGCCATGCTTTTAATAATTAAGAGGGCATAGAGCAAAAGCACCTCAAAAAAAATTTGTTTAGTTTAAACTTTAATTAATTTTATCACCCTTTTAATAATAGCACTACATAATCATGTTCTCCTATATAAAATTTTGATTAGCAATAAACATCCAGATCACTCCTAACCTAGAAAAATCTAGATGTTCATTATAGATCACGAATTTGAGCAATGAAGCATCATAATGTATATCATAACAAGTCATAAAAAATAGTATAACATCACTTATAAATTTTACATCTTAAAAAAACATTTGAAAGAACAACAGTGTAATGTAAAGCTAGGGTTGGTTTTCCTAATAAATAATCTATAGTGTGTGTAGTGAACTTTGTGATTTAGATATGTCTTAAGTTGGGGTATCATTTGAAGTTCTCTACTAGTTGGATTTTGTTTGTTTAAAGAAAAGGAAGATTTAGTTCTAATTCATGTTTTAATGATTTATGATTTATTTTAAGATAGATTTTGATGTTCAGCTTCATTAATGATTGGCTATCCAAAGTGCTTCATTTTGATTAGTCGTTTTAATCCTTAACCTCTATAAATCCAATACACTTTTGTCATCCAATTTGAATCTAACACAAGGTTTGAAAACTTCATTTATTAGTAATTTATTACTGATTTTTAGGTTAATTGGCAATTTCCCTTATTATACCAATTATACAAGGCTTCCTTTATCCTCCTTTAGGTTAATATCCCTGTGTGCATGGGTTTCGAGATAATTTAACCTTATTATTATTTTTAATTTTGATTATTATTCCTGTAATTTTAGTTTGTTTGATGGATTTATTACTGTTTTTTTTTTTAATTAAAATGATTTTTTATTATTTAATTATCTTTAATCAATAGGTTTAACTTAAATTTGAGTTTTTGATTTAATTGAGATTTTGCATGTTTTAGATTTTTAATAAATATTAGATTTAACTTTGAATTCAATTCTATTGAGCTTGTATTTTATTTTTTATTTATTTAAGATTTTTACAAATTTAGCTAATTTGCTGAATTAATTTGAAGTTATCTAATCCCATAAAGTTTGAAGACCTTTTGAGCTCTCCTTTCATTTTATTGAATTCCCAAAGAAATGGCACTATATTTTTGTGAATAAATTTTTTGGCAAACTAGTAATTGGAGGGGAATGGAATAAGTGGACATCAAACCCTTGAAACATGAATTAACAATTCATTAAAAATAACACCTAATCCCAAATAGATTTGTATTTATTATAATTTGAATTCATAGGTCAATTTTTGCACAAGCTTTAAATTGGCTATATAAAGCTCTTTATCACCTCAAATGTAGGTAAATAATTTTGCACAAGTCAAGAATATGTCCAAGATTATTCCCCATAATTTTCACACCATGGTGAATCATATTTTATCAACAATTCCAAGAATACCCAAGATAGTATTCTTGGGATTACTCTAACACATTAACAATTTCAATGTTAAACCCTAAGGCTTTTGTTGTGCTCCGCAAGCTAAATCTAATGTGCCTTGGAACACCTAATTTGTCGAAGAATGTAAGGAGTTACAAATTTTTTAAGGATCCATATGATTTTTTTAATTTATTAATCCAATTACACCGTAAGCCAGTGGTTTCCACACTATTTGTTTCAATTGGCCTAATAATGATTGGCATAGATAAACTTTATCACAATATTAACCATAACTATTATATTAGAGTTCATATGATTCTAACTATAAAGAGGGAAACTATAGGATGGTTTGATGGATTAAGATACGATATGATCAAATTCGTTTGTTAAAATAAATATTCCTAAATTCATCTTCAACATCTTTCATACTCTCTCAATTATAGTGAATTCGTTGGAAGATATAGGAAATCCACTAGACAAATGTTGCTCAAAATGATCAAAGATAATTATCTTATCTAGATCCTTCAATCCATTAGTCAGATCCAATTGCTTTAAAGGTTTTCTTCAAACTTGATCGGATCCTACATGAATTGATTTAGAGATTGGATACATAACAGAGGGTTTAATTGGATTTGGTCTTAATTGAATTGTGTTCGACTGACTCCTGTGAGTAATCTTGCTTTAGACTATAATGATGGAGGTCCATTGGATTGGTAATTAGGTTTTGACTAGAATGGGTTCAATGACTCTCACTCTAACTTGCTAGAAATCTTCACTAGAGGGGTTAGGGAGCTGGGGAAATTATCATAAGAACCTATGTAGTCTTTTTAAATTATGGGAACTAACTCTTATTTAGGAAAAAAATGGGACTATTTATTTAAGTTTGGTATTGTGTTTGGATAGAATTTCATCTAGGTGTGATCACCTCATGCCACCAATTGGGCTTGGGATGGGCTAATGTAACCCTATGAAGACTTACAAAGAGTTCTTTGATTATGGCTAGCTTTGACCACCATAAAGAGTCTAGAAGCTTCCTACAAGTAATGTATGGTTTAATTTGTCTTGGTTAGGTTTGGGTATGCAATGTGGCTCTATTTAGGTATTTTGTTGACATTAGGTCAATCCAATTATTTGACCCAAGTCAGTCCAAAGGTTAGGCTGGTCAGAGTAGGCACAATAGGTCATGGGTCACATGATGTATGGGTTGGCTTTGGCCAATTTGGTTAAAGGTAAAGGTTGAGAGATAGTTCAAGGGGAAACCATTTTTTCCATTTGGGGAAAGCTATGGTGTTAGCCCATGTGGACCCAAGCATTGGGTCACCTAGGGTTTACCCTTAGGGACCCGATGGACATTCCCATGAGCTTAATTTTGTTTGGAAAAACTTCAAACATTGAATTTGAGTTTGAATGGAGTTTATGTATAGTTTGGTCAACTAGATGGACCAAGAGTTAAGGTTGGTTTAAACTCATTCTAAATGGCATTTGGAACTTGTTGGAAAAGGATTCATACATTTATAGGTTCTCCAAGTATAAAATGCATGTATTGAGGTTTAAGGGTTTATTTTGTCGACTATGGTTGACTTGGTCAATAAAACTTAAACAAGGCTTGGTTTAGGATCCAACCCACTCCAAATTAGATTTGGAGTATGTTGGAAGATGTTTCAAAGTTTGGCATGATTGAGCAATGTGAAGTTAATAGTAAATTTGATTTAGGTGGTTTAGTGTTAAGGGATTTTCTTGGTCAACCATATGTTTGCAACTTTTTTGGTAATGAGCAAATCAATTAGAATTGTGTTAGAAAAACATTAGATGTAGAGTTTCAAGTTTATGAATTTTAAAATAAAATACATCATTATGAATTATATATCACCTCAAATGACAAAAATACCAATCTCTAACGAGTTTAGATTTTAGAATTATGAATTTAATCCTGATTATTATTATCAAATTTAAGAATAAACTACATATTACCCTGAAAGGTTAGAATGATGTTTGATTACATAGTTAACTATGATAATTTAGATTTATTATTATTAACTTTATAGTTAAAGTCATAATGATAAATAATAAATTTTCCTATAGGAAGAATTATCATTTATTACTAATTATTTAAATAAAATGATAATGATTATTCTTTGATTTTAATTTTCCAAAAAAATAATTTCCCCCCATCCAATTTAAGAGCAAAAAAGAATGGGATTTATTTTATCAGGGGTCTTAAATCTCCTATGAAGGCAATCCTTTGTAGTTAATTACATTATAGGAAGGTTGAGCTTCCTACGAATACTCTCGATTAGAATAATGGTAGAAATTTTATTTGGAGTTTAAAAGAGTGATATGAAATAAGGGATGTTGGAATTTTAATTGGGATTGGATCAAATTTTACATATTTATTTTGAAGACCAAGGAATGGAAGGTAGGGAGCACTTTGTGAGTATGAAAACTATTCAAAAGTGCCCTGACCTATCCTATATTAGGCTTTAAATTTTGGAGAAGAGAAAATTTAGTTTAAATTAGAATTTATTTATAAATTTTAAATTAAGTTCTCAAAATTCATGACTTAAGATTTTGTGTCCACCTCAATACATAGATCTAAATTGGATTATTACATAAGAATTACCTAAACCTAACTAATGAAATGCAATTCAAGGCTTACATCAGTCTGCATTGCAAAGCTAGCTAAACCACCTAGGAACTTTAAAACCATGACTCTAGACTTATAAAATATGGGTAAGGCTTATTATTTATGTTTTTAAGAATTTGGATCTAATATCTAGCGAATTTCTTAAGTGTCTCCTTCACTTATATATAGTGGGATTTGGATTAATGTAATTAAATTTTAATTACCTTTTATTTATTCCTAATATAATTCATGCAAGTTGACCTTTTATGCAAAAATTGTATGTGTTGAACATAAAAAATAGGCATAAAAATATATTTTTATTTCTAGAGATGAATAACATTCGTGAGACAGAGCTGCACCCTAATAGTTCAATTGGTCTACCACGACCCGCAAGCAGGGAGGTGCTTTGCAAGGACAGAAGAAAGATATGCATGCATAAAAAAATCATGGTGTGTTGATCTTACTTTTTCAAAGCATTTATCTTTTTGTGTGAGCCTAGTTCATTTATTTATTTACAAGTGGTAGATTTTTTAATTCTTAAGATTCTAACAAAATCCATGCTAAAATAAGTATCACATCTAACTAATAAACCTAGAAAAAAGAATTTTTTTTAAAACATGTAATTAAATGAAATCATCAAATATTAAGGTATATTAAATGAATATAAAAGGCCATGTGACAAGTGCACTTAATTAAAAATAAGGGTCTACATAAATTAAAAGTGGTCGGGCTCCACTTACAACATGCCATATTCTTATCCTAGAGAATAAAGCATGTTCAACTTAAATAAAGGCATTTGCTCTTGTACTTCAAATCTACTTAGCTTTCTCCTCCTTTATTTGGGTTCTTTGTGTTCATCAAAATTTGAATATCCAAATAGAAAGAACTTTCCACTAGGCATGTTCCTCTCCTCTTTTGGATTTCAAATCTTATATTTAACACCATCCTTTAAGTGACTTTCATAACTCATAAATTAAATTATATATGAAAATTCAAAATGAATTTAAACTCTTTACATGTTATTCATAAAAAATAATTCATGTAGAAAATTATCCATAAGAAGTCTAAACACAATAATCATTTGCTCATTTTTTAGTAAATGCATTAACTTGGCTATGCTTCTAATTTTTATTCGGGGGGTTAGGAAATTAAAGCACCTACAAAAATTCTATTAATCACATTTTAATTATCTCTCTTTTTATAACCCTACAAAAGAATGGTCACTTACAAAAATTTATTAATATCCAAATCATTCCTAACCTAGGATGATCTAGTGCCCATCATATATTATGCCAAAATCATCACAATAGAAATAATACATCTTAAAAATCACAAGTCACATCAAAATCCATAACAACTGACATGCATCAAAATCCTCATCAAATATATGTCATAAAGAAAAGCACTTATAATAGAATAATAATAAAGCCTAAAATTATAATTGTTTATCATTTCAAACCATTTATAGTGTATGTATCAGACTTTTATGGTTTAGATATATCCTAAGTTGGTTGTTGTTTAAACTTTTCTAATTCTTTACTTCAGTTTGATATAAGTAAAAGTGAGTTTAAATTTTGTTTAAATCTTAATATTTTAATATTAATTTTAAAATGAGTTATAAGTGTTTACGTTGATTAGACATAAATTCTCTAAAGTCTTTAAATTTAAAATAGTGTTTTAGTACTTAAGCCTTAAAATCCATTACACTTATATCCTTCAAATGGGACCTAACATAAGGTATGAAGGCTCCCAATTACTAGTGATGCATTATTAATTATTTAAGTCAAATAATAACTTCCTTTTAGGGCTAACATATTAGGCTTGCAGGCTTGGGTTACCCAACAATTTTTTTTAGGTTTAGGTTTAATTTAATTTGTTGATCAAATTATAAATGGCTCGTTAAATGATTCACTATTCTAAAAATAAACTTTATTTTGATTTTAAACAACACTTGCAAAGACAAAACATTTTATTTTTTATTTATGATTATTTTTTTTCTTTTTGTGCAAAGACAAGATAATCCATTTTTTAAAAATTGAAGAACTTACATAACACATATTTGTAATAAGTAAAATAAAAGAAAATAAAATTCAAAAAAGGTAAACAGAAGAATAAACACACTAGAATCTTATAGTGTTTCAGTCAACCTTGACCTACGTCTTCCATCAGGAGTCTTCCACTCTGAGTATTGCATTAACACTAGTGACTCTCCTTTTGCCCCCATAGCAAGGTGGAGAAGCCCTTACAAATCACTTGAACCTGGTGCTATGGAGTTGCTAAATCCTTTTCACCTTCCAAGTATGTTGGAGATGTCAAATTCCTCTTAGCTACTCAGTGTGGTGGAGTAGTTGAATCCCTTTCACCTTCCTAGTATGATGGAGTAGTCAAATCCCTTTATCCTTCTTGATCCCAAGAAGGGAAACTTCACAGAGTTTCCCACAAGTAAAGACACTAAGCTTGGAGGAAGAAAGTATAAGATCACCGAGCAATTATGTGTAGAAACCCCTCTCACACCCTCTCTTATCTAATACGATTCTTCTCCTTCAAGACCTCACCTTTCTCTCACACCAAGAAAATTTTCCCTCTTCAAACCCTTCTTATAGGATCTCCCCTTAAAAAAGTGGCAAGAGAATCCTTAAGATGAATTAGGAATGAGTTTTAAAGCAAAGCTCAAATTAACCTTAAAATTTAAGTTAGCCATTTATGTTTGTACATTATGATTAATGATCATACAATATAATTAGTTCAAAAACCCATGTTTATCTAGTATGACTAAAGAGCCTTAGTATAATCTGTTCAAATAAAATATACTGTTCATAGAGTAAGATACATAGATCATATAATACGATTAGTTCATTATTCTCCATATTTTATAGGAGGGCTGCCAGGATGATCAAACATCATCTCTGCCAATCATCCAATATGATTTCTATTATACTTTATGATTATTTTAATAAATCAAGGTTCATTTATCAAGATCCCTATGATGATCAATTTTTATATCTACCAATTTTCTTATATGATCAACATCATACTATATAATCTTTCATTTTAATTAAACCTTTATTTTATTAACTAATCATGGGGATTAATTTAGGTAATATTTCAACTATTATACATTAAAAATAGGTTTATATAATATGATCAGTATAAATTAGAATACTTTCATAAATCTATTCTACGAAGTCTTGAGTCTTGATCCTTTGTGCCTTGGTATATGATGCACCTAAAATATTAATGTGTAGAAGAGCACATATGCACTACAAATACTAGGAGAAATAAAAAGAATATTAATAATGTTTATTATAAATAAAATCATAAGCTCGAAATCCTGGATTACAATAATCTCCCCCTTTTTGATGAGGGTATGCATTACAACAATCTCTAATACCACTTACAAATTTGTGAGGGTTGTAAAACCCTAAAGAACTAGTCCTAAGGCTAACCAAGAGGGGGGGGGGGGGTAGTAAATTTTATATTTAAAAACTTATTTAAATAAAATATTTTTATAACTTGATGCAAAAATGAATTACATTTACAACAAAAATAAATCAGAGATTTCAGCCACGCAGTTATCACAAAAATAAATGCAAAAAATAAAGTGCAAAAAAATAAAACAAAGAACAAACACTAGAGATTTATAGTGGTTTGGTCAACTTGACGTACGTCCACTCCATAGAACCTCCAATTATAGGTATTTCACTAAACTTTTAGTGTCTCTCCTTTAGCCCCTACAGCTTGGCAGAGAAGCCCTTATAAGATCACTTCCACCTTCCCCGGTGCGGCAGAGTAGCCGGGTCATTTGACACTAAGGAAATCTTCTTCTTCGTAAAACTTCCCTCAAGATAAACCTTGAACTTGATGGTACTAAGATGCAAGATTATAGGAAAAACCATGAGAAACCACCTCCAAACCCCCTTAAAACCCATAAGGATATTTTCCCTCTTAAACTCCACCCCTTCCTCGCTCTTTTTCAAGGCTCTCTCTTCTAGTTTTTTCTATAAGAATGGAGACTCAATGCATGCCAAAGACACTTATAAAATACTTGGAGAAATATTAAATAGTGGGCTTTGAAAAACCCTTAAAATTCAATTCTACCATCAAAGATTATAAAGTACAATACCGAGATCGTCCTATACGATTAGTTTAAAATAACCCTTTCAGCCAGCATGATCAGCTTGCCCTATACAACCAGTTCAAGTATTTGAACAAATTATCCAATATAAGTATTTGATTGTATAGAATAGTTAGTTTAACAAAAATATAGTTTATCCAGGATGAAATATGGGATGAATAAAATCATCTCTATTGATAGTATAATATGATCCAGGTCATACAATATGATTAAAATACAAAATTAAGCACAGTCAAATGAATCATAGGATCAAATTAGGCATGATTATCATGTATTATATAGTATGACGTATATCATCCTGGATGTTTAGAATAAAATATAAAATTTAAATTATTTCCTAGATTATGATTGGTGACTATTTTCTATGATTATAACTGATTATTCTGGATAATCTAAATCATCCAGTATAGCTAGTTAGATGAGTTGATCGTACAATATGATATAAATCATATAGTATGATTAGTTCAAAAATTGAACTTCTATTTTTGACTCAATCTCACTCCCCCTGAGTGGGTGTGTGCATAGTCACCAAGCTAGCATACACCCTTATAGGACTTGACTCAAGAAATAAAAAATACATCAATGAATATTACAAATTTTTTATAGTATAACCTATTTTATCAAATCTTGAGCTTTGAATCTTTGTTGGATGGTGTATGTTGTTCTTAAAATGTTAGTATACATAGAAATAAATATATATTGCAAAAATAAGTAGACATAAGGATTTGAGCCATTATATTTATTATCATAAAAAAATATAAATTCGTGAGCTCAAGTTGCAAAAAGTTCCCCCTTTTTTATGATGGAAAATATTACTAGTTGAATTTGCAAAATTAAAAACATTTTCTCTTATTCTCTCCCTCACTAAGATAATTATGTTAAAAATAGGGGAATTCAAAAAAAGTTTTTTTAATATAGAAAAAAAATTAGAACTTAAATAACAGATAAACTAATGCAAATACAAGATGAACATATACAACATAAACACAAATATAACTAGTTAAACACATTCTCCCCCTTTGACATTATCAAAAAGAAGGGAAACATAAAAAAATAAAAATAAAATGGAATACGCATAACAGACTCTAATCAGGTGGAGGTGGTGCTGATGTTTAAGAAAACTCAATTAATTTTAGCAAATTTTATCAAAATGAGAAAGTTACGTCTTTATTTTATTCAAAAACATAGTAAGAAATAAATCGACCGCACTAAGATCAAGAAAGGTTAGAAATTTGAATTTTATCAACTTTAGCTCCAGCTCCTTATAGGTTAAAGTATTTTTTAAATAAAAATCTAATTCAATGAAAGAATTAGATAAGAAAAAAAAAAGTCTTTTTCAATCTTCTTACATGAAATATATTAAATAGAATATCAATGCAAGAATGTTGAGTCAGGTATTATGAGTTTCAAACTCAAATATCAAAGTATCATTTAGACACATGGATTTTCTAAGAATTTAAAAAACACAAGAAAGGTATGTTAACATATTGTGGGCTCATTTTCTACCTCTTTATCAATTTTTTGTGAACTTTATGTATCTTTTGATTTTTTACACAATTTTATGCATCTTTCAATTTTGGTGCACATTGTACATCGTTTCATCTTCGGGCTCATTTTATACCTCATTTTTTTTTGTAATTTTGCTTCCTTTCTTAATCTTTAAGTACTCAAAGCAAACTTGATCTAATGATAAAAGCAAATAGCTTGATTAAGAAAATTATGAAGTGAATTCATCAGCTTGCAAAAGATTCCTATGAGATATAAGAAATGTAGGATGATAACAAAGATTTAATTTCAAAGACCATTTCTTAAATTAATATAGTTTTTGATTTAAAAGTACAATAGCCTGATTAAGAAAATGAGAAGGAGAGACATAATCCTGAATTTCATTCCTTTAATAATTTAGAAAAGTTAATCACCTCTTAAAATTTTTAGGTGAAAAGAAGAAGTAAATTTTTCATTAAAAAAAAAAAGTTTGAGAGAAGTGAATTGATTCTCTTATGCAAATACAATACGAAATATGATTTGTGTGTGTTGATTAGAGATAAATCATAAAAAAATACATGAAAAATAAAATAAACTAATTATAAATAAAAAACATCAAAATAGTATAGAAAACATTTTCAATTAACAAAATAAAATAAAGAATATATACATATATATTAAGTAGAATATATAAACACACAAATAGAACTTTATACCACATTTTCTTGCTCCTAATTTGATGATTCAGAAGCTAGGTCTGCAAAAGATATCTTTTACTTTTTATCATTTATTCTTATTATAATTGGCATATGTAAGATAATCTCATAAAGTTTCATGCAAAAAAGTTCATAATCATGCATTAGACTTCAACATAGATTACTTGACATTATTAGTACATTTGTATGTAGCGCATAATCTATACCAAATTTATTTTCTAGTAGTATAAGTAGAGATTCTCATGCAATCTTCAAAATTTAAAACATAGAAAAACACTTCAAGCATTTAACATTCAATTGAGCATTTATTTATTCTATTCTACTCCATTCAATAAAAGGAATATCAGTTTTGACTCCATCTATAATATCTGATGGTATAGAATAATTAATATGAATCATATGCTATATTTGATAATCAATTATTTGCGAGAGAGTAGACATGTAAATTTTACAAAAAAATCAAAAGAAATATTTTCAAATAAAGGTGGTCATGTGATTGAATATACTTCTTCAATATTATGATTTCCAAATTTAGCCATTAAACTTTTTTCAAATGTTTTTTAAAACATAATTTATGAATACCACTTTGATACCACTTGAAAGTCAGAGATTTATAGTAGTTTGATCAACCTGATCTACGTTCACTCCCCAAAACCTCCCGTTCTAGGTATTTCACTTAACCTTTAATGACTCTCTTTTAGCTCCCAAAGCTAGGTGGAGAAGCCCTTATAAGATCACTTCCACCTTCCCCATTGTAATGGAGTAGTAAGGTGCTTTGACACCAAAGAGATCTTCTTCCCAAAACTTTTCTTAAGACAAACTTTCATTCTGATGGTACTAAGATGCAAGCTTACCAGAGTAACCAAATGAAAACTACTTCACACTCTCTTGAAACCCATAAGGATCTTCTCCCTCTCAAACTCCATCATATCCTCTCTCCCTTTTAAGGCTCTCTTTTCAAGTTTTCTCTAGAAAAAATGGAGACTCAATGCTTGCCAAAGACACTTACAATATCTTTTGAGAAAGCTTAAATAGAGGGCATTAAAAATCCCAGAAAATTAATTTTACCATCAAAGATCGTAAAGTACGATCCTGAGATCATCCTATATGATTTGTTCAAAATAGCCCTTTTGACTAGTATGATTAGCTTGCCCTATACAATAGTTTAAGTATTTGAATAGATCATCCAATATGATTAGTCAATCTTCTAGTATAATTAGTTCAACTGAAATATATTTATCCAAGAAAAAATATGGGATGACTAAAATCATCTCTATTGATCATATTGTATGATCTAAATCATATAGTACAATCAGAATATCAAAATTAAATAGATTTAATTAACTAATCGTAGGATCAATTTAGGCATGATTATCATAGATAATCTTATATGATGTATATCATCTTGGATAATTAGAATAAAATATAAAATTTAAAGTATTGCCTAAATTATAATTAGCGGCTATTTTCCCTAATCATAGCTAATTTTTATGAATGATCTAAATCATAAAGTATAATTTGATAGATGAGGTGAATGTATAGTGTGATATAAATTATATAGTATGTTTAATTCAAAAATTAAACTTTTAGTTTTGACTCAATCTCACTCCCCCTGAGTGTGTGTGTGCATGGTCACCAAGCTAGCATACATCCTTATTGGACTTGACTCAAGAAATAAAAAATACATCAATGATTATTATAAAAATCTTTACTGCATAACCTATTCTACCAAATCCTAAGCCCTAAATCTTCATTAGATGGTGCATGATGTTCCTGAAATATCAGTATACTCATAAAAAATATACATTGAGAATACAGGTAGACATAAGGATGTGAGCCACAATGTTTTCTATCATAAAAAATATAAACTTGTGATCTTAAGTTGCAACAGTTTTCCCCTGCCTCATTGAAGTCATGCTCTTCTTTAGGCTCATCCCTATCGTGTTGATAAAAGAAAATATGGAAGGAATCAATGAAGTTGATGATTGAGAATATATTTGCTGGTGCGAGATAAGAAAGTTTTTATTTAAGATCTAAGATTTAGTCTACTAGGTATCTTAATGTGATGTGCTGCTTATGTTCGGCTGATGGTCGGTGAATGGGAGTAAGATTTTGAAAATAGCTAATGATCATGTGGGATTCACCAAATATAATGCCAAAGATGATGAAATAAGTGACAATGGATAGAAGTAAGGTGATGTTTACTATATCTCTAGCTTTAAGAAGAATAGAAGTGTAGAGAACATGCTGAATGATATGGAATTCTAGTTTTGTGAGTGGATGAGAAATTGGTGTTGATTTAAGTTCCTATTTAGTTTTTTGTTTTCTACAAAACACCTATAGACATAAGACTACATGGAAGAAAAATTAGTGTTCACTCTATCCCACATAAAAATTCAAAGAGTAGTTTAGAGTTTAAGGGAAAGGCAAGGGTTAAAAGAAATTACAAAGTGGGGGATGCCAAAAGGTCCATAACATGATAACTAAGAACTGCTTGGTTCAGGATGTGAGAAGGTGTGATGTGGGCTTCTTTGAACTAATGGTATGCATATTCATCCTCTATTATTTTTAATCTATCATCAATAGGATGATGATAATAGCTCCCTTGAAAAAAATGGGTTCTCTTGCTATAGAACATATGGAAAGCTAAAGCTTGGAATGAAAGTGGGTGAGAGTAGAATGAATTTGAGTGATTGAAAACCATAGAAATTCCTCTTATGAAATAGAATTTTTTAACATATTATATAGTATAATTGAGCATCATACTAGATGATAAGAATGTATTAAGTTGTTTGTTTGATCTGTCGAAAAAGATAGTTAAATCATATAGTACAACTAAGATTTTATTAAATAGTCTTCATAAAAAGCTTTTATCCTAAGGAGTGATTTGGTACAACCTTTGACTAATGATTTATATAATGTGAACATGTGTTAATATGGTATAAAGATGTTTCAAATTTCATACTAGCCAATTAAAATTCATCAAACAATTGTTGACACGATGATCTTGCAGTATGAAAAGGTGGTTGTATATCAAGATCATTAATTATTGGTCAGATGTGGGTCATTGATTTCATGAGTGGAAAGGATGTAAAAAGGGGTGTTTGTCGTACAGTATAAATGAGGTTCGTACAGTATGATATGAACATTTTTTAATTTTAATTCATTTTTTTATGAAATTTTTTTGGGTGTGTGATTATTAGAGAAGGCTTTTACAAAGTTTAAACATAAAAACAAACTACCTAATATAAATAGAAAAAAATTAAAAAAATAAGAAAATATAGCAAACATGAAAACACACAAACCATAAAACTACACATGATGTTGGTTTTACGTCAATCTAGAATGAAGCATGGATGTAAATGACACCTAATCTAGTGCTTAATGTGCTAAAGGTGTTATATATTAAGGCTTTGTTAAAAATGTTTGTTATTTGATTCTCAATTTCTACACGAGTTAGTTCTAAATCTCCTATTATTACATGATTTCCAGTGAAATGTTTGATGTCTATATGTTTAGTGCGGAAGTGTTGAATTGAATTTTTTGAAATACATATAACATTAGTGTTCTCACACATGATTGTTATAGTGCATATAGAGAGTCCAAGGTTAAGGATTTATTTCTTTATCCCTAAGACTCTAGTAACATAACTTCCTATAACTATGTATTCAACCTCAATGATGAATAGTGATATTGAGTTTTGCTTCCTACTAGATTAAGAAACTAATGATTTCCATATGAATTGATAACTTATAGAAGTGCTTTTTCTATCTATTCTATATAATATAAAGTTTGAGTCTGAATATTATATGATTTCTACAAATCTAAGTTCATCTCCCCCAGCTTTCGGAGATGCAAATCTGGTGTTCAATACTGCGTCTAAGCTAAGATTCAAATCTGCAAAGTCATTGGTGATTAATGAAGGAGGGTATATTCCTCCAAAAAAATAACAGGAATATATCGAAAAGGAAAGAAGATCCTGACGGATGCCACATTTTTTCAAAATTCTGGAAGTCTTCAAAGAGATGTTATAGCTGAATAGGGTCAATTATGTAGTGTGGCTTCAGAATCTGCATCAATTTTTAAACAACTGATTTCGAATGGAGTTTTCAAGGACTCATGTAGATTGGAGGTAAAAACTTCTGGTGCTTTTATTGTTGGTTCTTCTCAGGAGGTAGATAAATCTGACTTTGTTATCGTCACTGCGATGGGGACAACTAGTGATGTAATGCAATAAAAAGATGATTTGTCAAAGGTCCGTGATTGTGTTTCTGCTAATTTTGGAAGCTGCTTGCCTGTTGAAAACTTGGCTCTTATTAATCATCCCAATATAAAAAAATTCTGTCGATGTTTGGAATAGAAAGCCAAACATTAAACCAACTGATGTTGATTATGGTGAAATCTTTTCTAAAAATGGTGTGGTGAAGCTATATCTACAAAGTGAGGAAGAAAATATAAACAAATTACAAAGGTCTTTGGTGGCTAAGGTATTTGGAGACAATGTTCCATACCATGTAATTGGAATGGAATTAAGAAGGCAATGGAATCAGTTTGGAAGGTTTCATATGACCTTGCTTGTTATGGGGTGGGTACTATGTGCTTTTAAAGATCCAAATGCTTTGTAATCGGTTTTATCTAGCGAACCTTGGTATGTGATAGGGAATATCATAGGCCTGGATAAATGGTCACCCTCATTTCAACCTTCTTCTTTAAAAGGACTTATGACATCGGTTTGTATTAGACTTCCTAATCTTCCATTGCAAAGTTGGGATAAAATTAATGTTTGCAGGATTGCTTCTAATGTTGGAACTCCTATTTTGATTGATGAAAATATGTTTCAATGGGGAAGGAGAGAATTTGCCAGAATTTGCCTAAGAATTAAGCTTGATGATAAACTCCCTTTGGGAGTTCGGGTGGAAGGAGTATTTGGCAAACTTTATCAAAAACTTGAATATGAAAAAATCCCAACTATTTGCTTTAGGTGTGGAAGAATTGGTCATTTGGAGAAAATTTTCTTTGAAGTGGATCTGGAAGATATGATGGAATCTAATGTAATCAAAAGCTCAAGTGAAGGGATTGATTTATTTAATAATGTCAGCTCTTATGTTGTTTCAGAGAGGGGAGAAGCTAGAAAGGATATTAAAGAAGGCTATGGACCATGGGTTCATGTGAGCTATGGGAAGAAAAAAATTAGGAATATCAAGTTCTAAAACACCTGGACTAGGCCGTTATCGAGAGAGATTAACAAGGTTGGAGAAGATGTTGCTTTGAAAAGTAAATGTGGAGGATGACAGGAATGCTGGAAATAAAGTAAATGGGAAAGAAAATGTTGAAGCTCGGATCAGAGAGGTGCTTGCTGGGGTAATTCCTAAAACTCTCTGTTGTAATGAAGATCCTATGTATAATGAGAGCTAGGTTGGTAGGGGAAATACTGCTCTTAATTCTAATTGTATTCCAAGTAATAACAATCAATTTAAAGCATTAAACAACATGGTAGATGAAGAGGAGGAGGTGTTAGCAAAGCTTGATGTTTTGAAGTCTAAATGATGAAGATAGGAGATTGCTGAGCAAGGAATTTGTATTTGAAGAACTAGAGTTGGTTATCAAGGAAGCAGGAGGGAATATTGCTCCGGGATGTGATGGTATGTCCTATTCTTTTTTTAAATCATATTGGCATATTATTAAGCATGATTTATGGAATGCCGTGGAACACTTACTCAATTATGGGAATATGGATGAAAAGTGGAAAGACACCTTCATAGTGTTGATCCCTAAGGTCAAAAACCTATTGTCTCCTTCTAATTTTAGATCGATAAGTATTAGTAATTCAGTTTATAAAATTGTGGCAAAGATGCTTTTAAATAGGTTATGTTTGTCATTCCTAAAATAATTTTGGAGGAGCAAGTAGCTTTTTTGAAAGGGAGGTCGCTCTCAGATCATGTGTTGGTGGATCATGAAATCTTCCACAAGTTTAGGCATTCAAAATCATCTAAAGGTTTAGTCTAATTCAAGATTTACATGGAGCAAGCTTATGACTAAATGGGGTGGCCTACCTTGGTCAAAGTTATGGATGATTTTGGGATCCTTTAAAGTTTGCTAATCTTATTTTGGAATGTGTTTATAGTCCTAAATTTTCTTTACTTGTCAATGGGAACTATTCCAACTGGAATGAAGCTATGATTGGATTTCGCCAAGTTTGTCCACTATCTCCTTTCTTGTTTATCATGTGTGCACAACTTCTTTCCAATGCTTTTCTTCATATGGGTAATTAAGTTGGGATTGGCATTTCCAATAAAGGGCCTAAAGTATCACATTTACTTTATGCTGATGATATAATCATCTTTTCTGAAGCAAAGATTAAAAGATCAAGAAAATCAAATGCATCCTTATGGAATTTTGTGAATGGACTGGACAAAAGGTAAACATACAAAAATATGGAATTCTTTTTAGGAAATCGGTAGGGAGAAAGAGGAGAAAATCAATAAGTAGAATCATGTAATTCAAGGAATTGAAAGAAATTTTTTTTTTGGGCATCAAGGTGGATCTAAGGAGAATGGTTAGAGCTGATTACCAATTAATATTAGATAAATCATTGAATATGTTAAGTGTGTGGAGAGGAAAGTACATCTCCTTGGCTCGAAGAATTACATTATTGAAATTAGTTTTGCTCTCATATCCAACCTTTCATTCAACACTCTCTTTGGTTCCAAAGCAGGCTTTGAATGAAATTGATAAAATTTGTAGAAGATTCATATTGAATAAAAATGACGGAGGAGCTGGTCTTCATTATGTGAGCTAGGAGTTATTGTGCAAGCCGAAGAGATTGGGTGGGCAAGGTATCAACTATTGATCTAAAAAAGTGGGACCTTTAAGAGCAAAATTGGCTTGGAAATATTGCCAGGAAAGAGAGTCATTTGTACATAAAATTTTGTTTCCAAAATATGGTTCTTTCCTTGGTAGGTACCATAAACAGAGAGGTGGTTTGGTGGCATGGAAGTTAATATGCAATGGGGGAGAATTTCTTAAGCCAATAATCAAATGGAGGATTCTAGAAGGAAAATCAATTAATGTTTTCCATGATATTTGGTTATTGGATAAAAAGCTTTGATAAATGGCCAACTTTTATCAATACATTGGGAGGTGGTATTCAAACAGTTGACAATCTTATATGCAATAGTGGTTGGAACATCCAAGAACTTCAAAAACTCTTTGGTGAGGAGCTCGTGAATCTCATTTCATCTACTCAGATTTCAACTAAATATGATGAAGATCGTCTGGAATTCATTCACAAAAATTTAGGTAAGACTATTTCAGCATTAGCAACAAAGGCATTGGGAGAAGATTATGCAGATTTTGCTTCTTGGGACTGGTTTAGAAAAGATAAACTAATTCCTAGAGTGGAAACATTTTGGTGGAGGGTCCTTCATAAAGCTATTCCAACTAATCAATTTTTGAGCTATAGAAGTCTTCAAGGATATGATATTTGTCCTAGAGGATGTGAGGCAGTGGAAGACATTGATCATATTGTTGCTAGTTGCATAAAACTAAAAAAAGTTATGCAATATTTAAACAGTTGGGGGTTTGACATTCCTTCTTTCAACTTTCTTGAATCTTGTTGTAAATGGATGGACAAACAAAATTAAATGATGGTCAAACGCTTTTGCAATTCAGTCTACTTATCATGGAAAGCTAGGAATTTGTATGTTCCTGAAGGGAAGGTTACAAGTCCTATGATGACTGCAATAAATGTTGTAATTTATTCTTCAGTACATAAGCCATTCATAAGTTTGAGAGGATGTTAATCAACTGTTGAGTTTGTTGAATAGTTGGCATCCTCTTCCACCTGATTGGGTGAAAGTGAATATTGACGCCTATCTATTGAATTCCTACAAGGCGGGAATTGGTGGAGTTTTTCGTGATCATAAGGGGAGACTCTTATTGGCATTTTGAAATTCTTATGTTTATTGGGATATTGCTTCATTTGAACTTCAAGCAATCTTATCAGTCAAAGATGTGGTGAGTGATTGGATGTATGATTATAAAGGATTGATCATTGAAGGGGACAATAAAAATTTTATCAACTTTATTCAAAAAGTAGTTGACAAAGGAGGAACCGATATGGGTGATCTTTCATTTATTAAAGATTTTAATTTTGTTATCTTTAATTGTGTTAAAAGGGAAAGTAATAAGTTAGCTAATCTTTGTGCTAACTATGCTTGTTTTAGTTTTTTCATTTGGGATGAGGTTAGTTTAAATAAGATTCCTCCTTTTATCAAATTGTTAGAGGAGGAATCTCCAGCTCTTAGGTTGTAATATCTTTTTTGGATTTCAATAAAGCTTCTTTGATTTTCTTCCAGAAAAACAAAAAAAGAATATTATATGATTTCAAATGATGAAATATGTCTAGGATATCATATTCCTAAGTTTTGGGTGCCCAAAATATATCTAAGGATTCTCTTAATTATTATTACATGGATTTTTTTTTTGGATCAGCTTAGAATCTAGTACATAAATAAACACTAAACATTATATATGGTCTTTTAGCAATCAAATAGATAAGTGATCCCTTTATCCCCTTATAATTTTTTTTATATATAAAATTTCCATTATCATCCTTGTCTAATTGAATCGTAGACTCATAGGTGTATTAATTATGTTAGCACCTTCCATCTTAAACTTCTTTAGGATTTCCTTGATATACTTACTTTGGCTAAGAAAGGTACTATTCGCTTTTCTTCACACTAAATCTAAAAAAATATGTCAGCTCATCCATCATACTCATCTTAAACTCTTTACTCATGGTTTCCACAAAATCCTTACAAAGGTTTTCATTTGTTAATCTAAATATTATATCATCCATATAGATCTGAATAATGAGTAGATCGTCTCTTGCTTTCCTTAGGAATAGGGTGGTATCTATACCACCCTTAACAATTGATATATCTAAGAGAAATATACTAAACCTTTAATACTATGCTCTAGGTGCTTTCATTAACCCATACAATGCTTTTATCAATTTGTACACATTATTAGGAAATGTTGAATTTCAAATCTAGGGGGTTATTCTACATAAACATCTTCCTTAATAACCTTATTTAGGAAAGCACTCTTTACATCCATTTGATAAAAATTGAAGCCTCTAAAACATACAAAAATTAATGCCACTCTCATGGCTTCTAATCTAGCTATAGGGAAAAATATCTCCTTAAAATCAATGTCTTCAAATTTATTTTACCCTTTAGCAACTAATCTTGTCTTATTCCTAAACACTACTCAAGAATCATTCATCTTATTCTTGAATACCCACTCTGTACTTATTGCACTATGGTTATTAGGTCTGCTAACCAATTCACATACATCATTCTTAACAAATTATTTTAACTCTTCTTTTATAGCGAGGATCTAAAATTCATCATATAAGGCTTGATCTATATTTGTGAGTTCTACCATAGAGATTTATGTAGAATGACTCACATCCTTCGTAAGTCCATTGCTAGTTCTAACTCCTACAAATGGATCTCCTAAGATAAGCTCACTAGGATGAATAGATGTTATATCCATTCTCTAGGCAATGACTCATGTGGTTCTTCTCTATCTTCTAGGTCAATAGATTCCATTCCTTTGGTAAAATCTACCTCTTCTTTTTCTTCTATCCTAGGATCACTAGATTTATTAGATTCATTAAATATAATATGGATGGACTCCTCTACAATAAAGTTCCTCTTATTAAAGATCATATACATTTTATTTGCAATGGAATATCCTAAGAAGACTCCTTCACAAGACTTAGGTACAAATTTTCCTAGAGGAGATTTTTCATTTATAAGGATAAAGCATCTACATCCAAAGACATTAAGATGTGAAATATTGGGTGTCCTACCCTTAAGTAGCTCATATGGTGTCTTATTCAATATAGATCTAACATTCACCCTATTCAAAATATATCTAGCAGTCTTCATTGATTTTGCCCAAAAATATCTAATGAGAGAGTATTCATCTAATATAACCCATTTTCTATTTTTTCATTCATCTATCCTATTCTGTTGAGGTGTCCTAGGGGAAGAAATGTTATGTTAATTTCTTATCTCCTTATAAAAGGATTCAAATTTATCATTCTCAAATTCTCCACCATAATCATAATGGATAGTAGAGATTTCACATCCTACTTTTCTTTAAATCCAAGTGAAGAACATTTTAAACTCCTCAAATGGTTCACTTTAAGAGATAAAGACTAACCCAGATGATTCTAGAGTAATCGTAATTAATCACATACCCAAAGGTTTGTCCACTTAAGCTAGTTGTACTAACATGACCGAACAAATCCATATGTGAGATTTCTAGTGGTTTAGTGGTGGTGATGTCCTTAATGGTATGTAATGATTATTTGAATTATTTTCCTAGTTGAAAGGCATCACACAAGTGTTCCTTAGAGAATCTTAACTTGGTATCCCTCTAATTAGGTCTTTTGAGTTATCTTCCTAAGGATTTTCATGCTTGTATAACATAGTCGCCTTTGCCATGTCTAAAATTCATCAATAATAATTTTGAAAAATAAAGTATTTAAATTATCAATACAAGTCAAACCATATTATTTACTCTTTTTCATTCTAAAATTAAATTTCTATTAGACTAATAATGCATTTAGTAGATAAAAATTTTATATCAAAGCCCTTATGATAGTGCTGATTAATGCTAAGCAAATTATATTTTAATTTATTTAGCAATAAATTATTTTTTATAATAATTTTTTTGGAATAACCAATCATACCAGAACTCACCGCTTTCCTAGTAGTGTTATATTTCAATATTACATTGCCTCCTGCCCTGACCTCTAGTGTGATAAATTGATTCAAGTCACCATTTATGTGTCATAAAAAATTTCTATCTAGGTACCACATGCTCTAGCTAGCCTTTGTGAGAGCATCACTACAAAGTCATTAATGGTTAGATTTGAGAATCCAAGTGAGTTTGGGTTCCACCTTATGCTTTAATGGATGCAATAAATACATGGTATGCCATGATGCAAATGACTGGTGTATCTACACAAGATGTGTTCTATGGTGTGTAGTGCAATTATATGTTATATATCTTCACATTACATAAGCGTAAAACCTATTGCAAGTGAATCGATTTACTAATCAACGTAAAGTATTATGCCTCTTTTTAAGTTATGAGATTCATGATGTATTCTAGGATATGGTTGTGTATGCATAGGCCCATTTTCTTTTGTTAAAATGCTCTTATTTTCTTCAATAGGTTTTATTTGAGCTTTTCTCAACTCATAGTTTAACAAATAACTCATGCTCTTTACTATTTAATTTATATGCAAGTGTCTCTATCTCCTTTGAATGCATCATCTGACTTAACATGCTCAAATTTTAATCATTTATAAGTTTTTTTATAATTTAAGATGCTTTATGTTTACTTCACCATATTCATTAAGTAAAGAAACATGCTCTTTATCTAATGCATAGTGTTAAATTCTAAGACTATCATGCTTCTTTTCTAATTTAGAAAACTTTGAATTTAGCAATGCATGACATTTATTTTAACTTCATATATGATTCATGAATTTCTTTAAAAATAACTAATAAATTGTCATAGGTAATCTCACATACCTCTTACTGGTCGGAGTTAACAATAAAGTCATCAGCCATTAAACACAAATTTGTTACCTCCTTATATGTTCTTATTCTAAAGAGTCTGAAGCTGAATCTACCTAAAAAGCCTTATCTTTCCTTTGCCTTCTCTTTTTTATGTTTATTTTCTCTTCACCCTTCACCTTGATAAAGTGAAGTTTTAGGTTGGGGCATTCAGATCTTAAGAGTCCGGGCTTCCTGCTTTAAAATAGATCACATTAGATAAACTTTTATTAAATCTTCCTCCTTTGCCTCTGCCCTATACAAAATGGCACTTTTGTTTTGGCTTCATGAAGCTTTTGAATTGCATCATCATAAGGACTATGTCATCTTTTCAATTTGATCATCAGCTGTCACTATAGGAGTCAAATGCAAGTTCATTCAATATTTAAGTATGATAAGTTCAAATTAAAATATTATATTAGTATAATCAAGTTCATACAATATGATCAGTTCAAATTAAAATTCTTACCCAAATTTGATCATCCTGAATGATTTGGTTCATACCTTATGATTAGGTAAAAAATTTTAATTACTTAATTAGCTATTTTAATTGATTTCTAATCAATATATCATAAAGACTGACATAAATCATATAGTATGATCTAAACAAAATTATAAATTTTAGTTTTAACTCCTTTGTTTGTCTGCATATGGTCACTAAGCTAACATACACCTTCTATATGACTTTTGACTCAAGAAATATAAAATAAATAATTGAAAATATAGACTCTTGCAAAAACATCAAACTTATTCCACCTAGTCATGTATCGTGATCTTTTATGCCATGATGTTTACTATACCTAAAATGTTATTGTGCATAAGAGAATATATGCAATACAAATAGTAGAAGAAATAAAAAGACAATAAATAATGCTCATTATCATCAAAAGCATAAGCTTTGGATCCCATATTACAAAAATATGTTTGACTTCAATTTTACCTTTTAAGTTGCTTTAAATTTTTGAAGTTTATATTTTAAATAAGTAGTATATTTTTTTGGGATCTAAGGTAGTTTTATTTTTGTGAATTGGATTTTTTTATAATCAGTTATGAATTTTACAAATTTAGGTATTTTGATGAACTAGATTTGACCAAGTATAAACATTTTTTATTTTCAATGAATTCTAAAGTTATGATATTTGTCATGAATATTGGAACCAAGGTTGTGTCCAAAATCCTTAAGTTTACTTAATCTGAAGTTTTATGTAATTGGTTATGAATTTTGGAAATTTGTGCACTTAATTGAATATTTTAATTATTCAATCACAGGGTTTTTATAATTTTAATACCAAATCAATTCCAATCCTCTTGAAATCTCTCTCAGGTGTCACTAATGATTCTTAGAGGTGAAATCAAATGTTTGTAACAATTTTTTACTATTTAATTTAATTAATTATTAAATTTTATTTATTTTTTAAATGACTTCAATTTTGAAGGTTAATGATAGGTTATGTTTTTGTTTTGTTCAACACTTAATTATGAGTGATTTGAGCATTAATTTTTTTAGGATTTTATATGAATTAATTAAGAAATTTCATCAATTATGTAGGTGAATTTTGGATTACTAAATAATGGACCAAATGATATCCAATTACAATAAAATTTGAAACATTTCCTTAATTTCATATTAAATCATTTCAAATAGGGGTGATTGATTTTGAACATGCCAATAACAAGCCCAAGATCAATCTCCCAAAGTCTCAACCATGGATGAATCAATTTGATGCCAAATTTACAAAAGTACCACTAGAATTTAACCTAAAATAACTTTAATTTCATATTAAATCAAAGCTTGAAAGTAGGTATATTGTTAAACATTCGAGTGAGCCTTAAAAACCATACTTGGCCTATTATGCATGGAGATTCAATTTTTCTAAGTATACTAATTTTTTTATGAACATAATAAGGTATTTACATATTCATCTTGACCTTTATGTTGGGAGCCATTTGATCGGCCAACAAATGATTAGTCCATTAATAGTTTCACACATTTTTCTCTATGCCATCCTATCCAAGAACAAGCAACTATGATCTTACCTAGTCCAGTACCATGGATTTGATTGAATTTATTGATAAAGATCAATGGAACTAGCTTTATCTTCCACCTCCCATACATTCTTGAGTCATAAGGCTTTCCAAGAGGGATCTGAGAGATCCCACTAACAAAATGACACAAAATTTCACAGAGAGCGTTAGAGGGTTTATGAACTTTCAATCCAATGGTTAGAATTTGTTGGTTTGAAGTTTCACTTCACACTTAACTTGATTGCTAGCTATGTAGCTTAGGTTTTAGTTTCTACCTCACAACAAGCTCCAACTGCCCAAGCCTATATTTATATAGCTTCATCCAAATGCTAGGGAACTTTTCAACTTAAGGGACCATAGCTGGAGGTACACAAGAATGATGGCTTAAGCTTTGATGTAGAAACTTCACCAAAGCTCACTCAAACTAACTAGAGATGGGCACCATAGAAGCTAGAAAGCTTAGGGAATTTTCTTAGAGATATAGGTTAGCTTTTTGAAATAAGAGGAGAGAGTGAGAGAGACAGGGTTGTTTTCCATATTTAGACATTCTTAATGGCTTTGGATGATCAAAATTGCTTAGGAAGATACCCTAGATGGGTGCTAACTGTAGTAGACAACTAGAGAATTTTCCTTGAGCCATATAAAGGCGAGCTCATGCTAAGAGAGGGAAGGATTTGGATCATAATATTGGGAAAAGGGGTCCGTTTCACCTTTTGCAGCCACCTCCAACCACCACCTAGGGGGAGCTTATGGGGAATGGTGTCTAGAATATTCCTAAAGTCAATATGTGGGTTAGCTAGGCTTGATGAAGTACAATTGGGTGATATGGCTTAGAAATCCCATTCTTGGTCACTTTAGTTAGCTCAACTTCCAATCCATGCTAGCCTAGGGATTAGGCTGGCCATGGTAGGTGTAAAATATATAGACTATCCAATAGAAGTTTCAATTTAGCTTCGTATGGACTAGGTTCAAAAAATTGCTTAGCTCAACATAATTTTTGACATTTGGGTTAGTCTAATTCCTATACCAAAGGAGCCCAAGGACTAGGCCATCCAAGATAGGTACAAAGGTCAAGTGAGACCACATTTAAGTTTTGGTTTGGGCCAATTTGGTTAAGATTTTATTTTAGCTCGATATGAACCTTTTTTGGGCCCTTTGGTCAAGCAATATGCCTAACCCAAGTGGGCCCAAGGATTAGGTCTCCTATGGAAGGTTCCTGTTCCAATAAACCATCCCAAGTTTTCAAATTGGTTTGGTTGTTCTTAAAGCATTGCATTTGGAATGGGTTTTAAGTTTAGGGTTTATTGGTCAAACAAAGTTAACTTGGTCAACTTGGTTTAACCAAGGGTTAGGGTTAGATACAATAAGTTCAAGCATATATTTTGAACTCAATGGAGGCGGTCTAATGCGACGGGAAGGCCTTTTTGTTTGAAATGCATGTTTAAACACTTAAGGGGCTATTTTGTAAGCTATGGTTGATTTGGTCAAGTACACCTGATCCAATTTTAAGTTTAGTTTTAATACATCCCAAATGAGGTTTGGAATGTATTATAGGATCTTCCAAAGGTTAATGCCTTGTTGAGGTTTAACGGAAGGTTTAATTTTAGGGGTTTTGGGGTTTTGTTTCATGTGGTCCCATGGTTAACCATAGTCTACCATTATCTATCAAAAGTTTATCTTTAGGTATAACGTGACATAATAATGGACATGAACATGTTCAATGGTTTTGGGGATGTTGCAACTCATGCTTATGAGTTTATGTTTTTGATGATAACAAATATTATGGCTCACATCCTATTATCTACTTGTATTTAAAATATATGTTTATTTATGTGTGTACTAACTTTTCAGGAATACCATACACCATCCAATAAAGATTCAAGGCTTAAGATTGGGTAGAATAGGATTTGCAATATTTTTTTATAATATTCATTGATGTATTTTTTATATCTTGAGTCAAGTCCTGTGAGGGTGTATGCTTGCTTAGTGGCCATCCACACACACACACAATTAGGGGGAGTACTGAGATTATGTTAAAACCAGAAGTTTAAGTTTTAACTAATCGTACTGGATGATTTATATTATTTAGGACAATCATCTCTTTAACAACTCATTATGATCTTGGAAAATAGCCACCAATGATAATTTAGGCAAGGATTTAAGATTCAATTTTTATTCCAATCATCCTGAATGATCAATGTTAATCATTCCTAAGTTGATCTTGTGATTAGGGGATAAATTATGGTTAAATTATTCAATCAGATCATCCTGAATGATCTATATATAGTATTGGATGATGCTTACCGATATTATTAATTTTCCTAAATCATCCAAGATGAAATACCATAATTTTTCTTATAATCTACCAGGATGATCCACAATATCATCATGGATGATCTATATAAATTTGAACTGATCTTCCAGGACTATCCTGATATCATCAAGGACTATCAGGTCAAATTCTGCACATCATACTAGACGATCTTGCGATCATTCAGGATGATATTTGGCATAAAAATTGAGTTTTTAGGATTTTATGAAGCCATCTTTTAAGCACATCAAGAGATGATGATGCAATCGACCTGGATGATCTTTGCCTCCAAGATAAATTTTTAGGGTTTTCTAAAGCCCACAATTTAAGCTTTGTCAAGGAACTTGGTAAGTGACTTTAGCTTCCATTGAAGCTTCATTCTTCTGGAGAAAACTTGAAGAGAGAACTTGAAAGGGATAGAGGAAAGGGTAGAGTTTGAAAGAGGGAGAAGATCCTTGGAGGAGGTTCTAAGGGAGTGTGAAGGGGGTTTCACATGGTTGCTTCAGTAAGCTTTTACCTTAGTACCATTGGATTCGAGGTTCATCTTGAGGGAAGTTTTGGGAAGAATAAGATCTCTTTGATGTCAAAGGACCCAGCTAATCCTCAAAACTGCGAAAAGTGTAAGTGATTTTGTAAGGGCTTCTTCACCTAGCTATGGGGGCTAAAGGAGAGTCACAAAAGGTTTAGTGCAATACTCGGAGAGTGCCTTCAAGGAGTGGATGTAGGTTAGGTTGGACCAAACCACTATAAATCTGGTGTGTTCTTTCTAATTATTTTATGCTTTTTATTTTTTATTATGATTAACTACTTGGGTGAAATCTCTAATTAATCTTTTTATTATTAATTTATTTATTTTTTTGTTCTAAGATATAAAAAGATTTTAATTTTAGTAAAATAAGTTTTTAAATATCCAATTCACCTCTCCCTCTTGGTTTACCTCTGTACTAGTTCATAAGGGCTTAACACCTCTCACAAAATTTCAAGTGAGGCTCCTAAGGTCAAATTCAACAAGATGCATAGTCCATTGGTGCAAGTTACAAATATTAAAAGATTAAACAACTTTTGGAATTCAATGAAGCTTTGGGGGATCAAGAGCTTAGGTTACCCCCAAATTTGAAAAGTTAACCCTAGGGACATGTCAAATAAATATGCAATTAACAAATCATAATTCCAATATCATTTGGTTTGGTTTTGAGGTAAATGAAAATTTAATAAAAATAGGTTATGGGTCAAGGAATTTTGGCCTTGACTTTTGGTTTAAAAATTTAGATATGGTATTGGTTTTTTAACTTTGTTGATTAGATTTAATTTACTTATATCATTGGAAATCATTTAGGTGATTATTAATGGTAGTATGAGTGTTCAAATGATAGCCATTATAGAACTGCCAAGTAAATTGATTTGGTTTGATTTGGATTGAATTTGTTTTAGGGCATGAATGAATTTAAAATTGGCTTAGTAAACCTCATAAATAAATGAAGTCAACACCATGGTCCACCAAGAATTTAATAACATTTAAATCATTATGAAAATGATTATGAACATGTTTTATAAATTTTTAATGGTTTCAATGGTGATCTTCCATAAGATGCTATGTTTAGTGGCATGAACAATAAATATTTAAAGGTTTTTTATGCTTAGAGTATGCTCTAGGTTTTGGGGTTAGAGGGCAATAAATACCTCAATAATGATATGGAAGATTCTAAGGGCATGCCTAATCAATATGAAAATATCCAAACATGATTCTAGGGTCATTTTAAAAGGGTTTTATAATAATGGAAAATTTCCCTAAAATAAGGAAACATCCAAAGGGTTTTGGGTTATATTTTGAACAATGAATTTTGAATTTAGAACTATGACTTGGATTTGAATTTAGATTTTTTTCAAGATTGGAGTTAATGAATGATTGAATAATTTGTGATTTTATAATACTTATACAATCGATAATCATTTAGATTATTGTAAGGGATTGAGTAGGTGATCAAATGACAATCAAATGGTAATTATCAAATGAAATATTTGGAGTTTAATGATTGGAATACCATGCCAAAGAAAAATGTGGTAAGATTTAAAGTTTTATATATTGTTCAATGAATTGAAAAAAAAGATTGAAGATTTGGTTTAAAGTTTTAACCTCACACAAAAAAGAGATCCATACTAAGCAATACTCATTATCAAATGAATGTAAAGTAGAAAAGACAACACATGATCTTGCTGCGTATTTATAATATTTTATATTCCATAGATGTTCAATTTTTTGGCATTAACCTCTAGTCTAATTTTATGGTGTTAAACCTTGCTTAGAAAATTAATTTATTAAGTTCATGTACCAATCAAAAGGAAGTTTGATTATATCATCCATAAAAGGATCATTGGGTTTATATCAGTTTCTATGGTTTTGCTTGTAAAGGGTACAAAGTAATTTGATTTGGAGTTTGAGCTTAAAGGAAGAGAAGCTCTCACCTCTAACATTTTTTCATTATTCTTAGATTGTGGGGTTAAGGTGATATTTTCCACATCTTTCTTTAATCTCTCCCTAGTAGATATGTTTGAATTATCTTCCCTAGAGATTTGGACTCTATCCTCCTAACTATCAGGTTTTATAGAAATTTTAAACATAGGTTATCCTGTATATTTCCTATCTTCAATAACCTAGGGATTTTTCTTAAAGAAATAAGATTCATCCTTGAATTGATTCCAAATCAATATATATTACATGCACCATTATTTACATATAATAATTTTCATTTTCTTCTATTATACATTTTTTACAACCTTAACCTCTTCCACTAGATTGTTGAGCCATTCTACTACCTCTTTGTGAAGGAGTAAGTAACCTACAAATATATATATTATATGTTCAAGTTTGGAATACTTCAGTTTTCCTTTTTCTTCCTCTTTTTCTTTCTTTGAGTTTTTTATACTTCACCCAATTTGAGATTTTTTGATAACGCAGTTTGCTTCTTAGGCAAATAATATGAAGCATCTTCTTATAAATTGACTTCATAAATTTAAAATGGTTTTATATCTCCTTTAATACAATTCTCTACAATCTCATGAAATTATTTGATACATTAGTGAATAGTGGAAGGCACCATTTTGTATTCTTGGAGCCTGCGTCTACCCAGGAGAGTGTTAAAGGAATTATTATAACCTATTAGTGGAATTGCCTTTAGTTTTTAGGGTTTCTATTCCAAAAAGAATGGTTATTGAACCTAAAGCTCCCTCACCTCTTTTTGTTGAATTGTCATAACATCATTTTCTTGAGGCTGAGTTTATGAGCATTAACCTTTAAGTATGTGAGACTCTAAGAGTCATGATATTAAGTGATGTACCCTTATCCACAAAGATATGAGATAAATTGAAATAGTTTTTATTTATATAAATATGCATTAGACGATAATGATCTACGGATCCCAACATCAAATCCTTATCTAATAAGGAGACTCCTAGAACTTCCTTGAAATATATAACTTCTTCTTTTGGTGTTGATTAATCTATATCTAAAAAAGAGACTCCTTTCAGGAGCTATCAGATTAATCTAAATGGTACTCTATGCTCCTAGAGATTCTTAAAAAGATGAATAGTATCTTTTATTAAAATATATTTTGGAGGAATGAGATAATACATCATCGCACTCATCATTAGGTTTTAAAATAGAGGAGGATGCATAAGGCTCATGAGTTATACATTTAGTGAATCCTTTTACACCAATCAACCAAATAGTCCTTAGGTATCATTACTAACCCATCCTTGATATTCTTCTTAAGCTATTCTTTGAAATTTATACAATCTTCTAACTCATGGCTAATCATCCAGTGATATGGGAAATATTTATCTTGTCCATATTTACCTACATCTTCTGATTTCTTAGGAACTAGTAGTTTAAATTCTAACTTCTTTGTAAGACTTCTAAAGATGTTCTTAAGAGCTTCTTTCTTAAATGAATGGTTTCTATTTTTTGAATGCTTCAAACCTTTACCTTTTTCTTCTGAGTAAGATAAGGTTGAGATATGTATTTTTGATCACTCTGAGGTTTATTATACTACTGATATCGAGTAAGTGAACTTGGATTCTCTACTTTAATTTTGCATTAGCTATTTTCCTTTGTCAACTGTTTACACTAGCCCTAATTTCTTAGAAAACGTTATGAGGTTTTAATTTATTCGTTTCTATGGAAGACTAATGTTTTTGGAATGATAATTAAGAAATTTTATCTTAGATATTAGAATCTATAATCAATAGCTTCTAAAAAATCTTAGTTATGAAACCTTTCAGTAGGAAGGTGATCACACCATGAATATTCTGTAGTAGAATTTCTATAACTTGCTTTCCTTACAATTACAATTCACATATCTTGCTAAGATTTCTCCATCTCAAGAAATAGTCTACCAAACTTTCACCTGGTTTTTTTCTTTTTTAATTACAAGATCCCCGATGGTGACCGATGGTGATGCAATGTTTTATACTAACAAATCTTTTTATAAATAGACTCTCAAATTCATTGAATGTATGGACTAATTCACTATGCAATTCAACATACCAAGTGAATGAATTATCATATAAGCTATTATAATCACCTAACCACTGCACCTCAAACATCATTGGATAATTGTTATCATTAGAGCATCATTTCCTAACAATCAATAACAAATTATTACTACTTTTTATTATATATTTAATAAAAAATTAATTCTAACATATGTTTATAAATTTAATATAAATTATTATTAACTTTTGTTATATGATTATATATATATTACATCTATATGTTATTTACCTAATTTATTTTATTAAATTATATCTAAAAATTAACATGTGCTCTCATACAAGTAAACAATCAACACATGCTTTCATATATGTAAAAATCAGCCAAATAAAGGAAAATTATAGAGTCCAAATAATTACAACAAAATTTAGTAGCTGAGTTACCTGCCATAACACAACACAGTCAAATTTTATTACAGACTCATCATCTAACCCTTAAATGTATAAGTTATTATTTAGGATTTCCCATATAGTTAAAGTTTTGAATGAATATTTATTGATATGGGACCAAGTCATATTCTTTCGAGTATGGTCTACCCCTTAGAACAGACAAATTAACTTTAGATTTAACTAGTGCTTATTTGACCTAATGCTTTACCATCTTCTTTATATCAATAGACTAAACTAAATTTCCTTCCAAGTTTACCAATTTATTTTATGTTTATTTTTTACCAATTCTTTTATTTTTATTATTAATCTACATGTATTCATCAGACGGAGATTCTATCGATGCATTTTATAGGAGATTCTTTGCCTTGCATTATAGCGATGAGAGCCATCATCTCGTCAGTTTCTTTTCTATTATTGATATTTGTTCATCTTTCTGATTTAATTATACCAAAGGATGTTGAGTTTAATCAGCAGTATCATCTTTATCAACATCATCATTAATTACTTTTACTTCACCTTTACCTATTCATTTTCCCTATGTACGGATGAATGAGTATCCACCATGTTAATAATCCAAACATTTTATTACTTGAAAATTTATTTTTTCTTTCTCTTTAGCTTCTTTTTTAGTTATATATCTAATACTCTCTTTTTAGTGATCCTTTATTTCATCGATTAATGTTTTGGCTACATTATATGAGTCCGTTGAAGTGTATTCTCTAGTATAAGTAGATTTGGCTACAAACTCTCTTTTTCTTTTCTTTCATCCACTGCATTATTTCTATGAGAATTAAGTGCAGTCGAAGTGGCTTCCATTTTACGCAGCCAAACCTTCTTCCCATTAGATATTAAAGTTGGCTGATTTATTCAATTCAACCATCTTATATCAAAATGGTATGATGATTGGATAGCTTGAAAGTGGTGCCTATAACCTCTAGGAGAATGATGATTGGAAGAGTGATTAGAGGTATAAAAAAAAAAAATCTAGATTGCATTGAAGATGGAGGAGATATAGGATTATACGCTCAATGGGATAATACTCCATATCCTAAAGATTTCATAGGAGTCTGCTAATTTATTTTTATAAATGACACTACCCGATTATTATCCTCTGAGAACTTTGGTCCTTAATAATAATCAATAATAATAGTTGGTTTGTGATTTTCAAATGTCACTCTCCTCTTTATTGGAGGTGGAGAGATCACTCATTCTCTGAACACAGTGATTGTGTCTTGGCAATGATGACATCTTTCACACTCTTCAAAAAATCATTCCATGGAAGTCCATAACAAGTGGCACAATTATGAATTAATCCATGTAATAGTGATCTAAACTTCATTTTCCATTTGGATAAGAAAAGGTAGAATAGGAATTTTATGAATAATATGAGGCAGAGCGTTTCCTATATGAATAATGTTTTCTTCTCCATCGGTAGTTGATAGTGTATGGAATCAACTTCTAGCCAATTATAAAGAATTGATACAAGATTTAGGGACTTCATAATCTATTTTTATTGCTACTTCAATAGCAGTAGTAACCAACACATCTTCTTCTAAAAGCTTAGACTTCTCAACCCTATGTCTTAGAAGATTGTTTATGTTACAACATTAGTATTTGGTCATATAAATGATAACAAAAGATGGCCCAATCTCAAATTTACTATAGTGTGGATACTGATAAGAATCTACTAATTTAAGTTTTCAATTATCAACGGTCTGAGTGTAAGTTAATCTGGAAATGATTAAAGGTTTAGTAGTGTGGAAGTAGCACCCCAATAACCCTCAATATTTACTCAAGAAGTAATTAGTTTGGCAAGGACCTTTCTAGTTCTGACAACTTTAGTTATTGGTCCAATGAATGTAAATTGCATATTATCAAAACCTAATATGAATTTAATTTGGATGGCCTTGCCCATATGAATTTTTAAGGCAATTAAACATGTTTAAGAGGTTTAATTCCATTTTCAACACTACAAATTTGACACCAAATAATTATTTTAAGATTCAAGAAAATCCATTTTAAACTAGGTTCAATAGAGTCCTCACATTATTTTAAATCCATTGAAGGCCCATTTATTATTTGTGAATTAAAATTGAATTAGTTATTACTTTATGAAGTTTTTAAGTTTTTTTAGAATTAATGAAATAATTAAATCCTTTTAGTTTTCTCTTTATTATTATGGAATTCATTTTATATGGACCAATGCATGGTTGGATAATATTTGAAGTATGGGTCTCATGTTCCATGTAAATCCAAGAGATCAAGAATGATCAGGTGGCTATAATTACACTATTTAATTATCAAATTTCACATATTATTAAAATCAGTTTTGTTGTGTGTGAAGTCATAAATTCAAGTTATAGGGATTTTGGTATACCTTAATCTGGAAGTGCTTGAGTCATGTTGATTACTACTAAAGCTTTACCTACCATTTCAAGGCATTTAAACTATTGATCATTATATTAGAGATGAACTACCCTAGGCACTCTTATAATCTACTAGCTTTTTTTATTAAACCATTAAGAGCAAACAACTTATGAAATAGTGGATGGTGAGGATTCACTTGGGATAGCTAGAAATAATTGGGTAAGGTAGGGAAATGGGTTTACTTAGTTTATTTTTTAGGGTTCATTAATATCTATGGTCAAGTTCAGTTGGGTTCAATCCTCAAGCTATCACAAATGGGCTAAGTGTTACAACTCCAGCTTCCAAGTTTATATTTTGGATGAAAACAAACATTATTGATAACCTCTTTATTTCTCCTAGTATATTTGTTTGTGTGTGTACTAACATATCATGTACATCATGCACCATTCAATAAATATTGAGGGTTAAAGAGTTTGTAATATTCCATTTTTTATTTTTTATTTTTTAAGTCAAGTCATGTATGGGTGTACGCTAGCCTGATGACTGTGCACACACACACACTCAGGGAAGTTAGATAGTGAGAAAATTAGAAGTGTAATTTTTAGAACTAATTATATTGTATGATACATATCATATTATATGATAAAATATTCAAAAAATTATTATAATGGCTAATTGACATAATTAAATCTATTTGAACTTATTATAATGTATCATTAAGATAATATAGGATAATAAGTTAAAATCAAGATCTCAACCACCAATCATAATTTTTGCAATATTTTTAAATTTAAAATGTAAAATAATTGTACCATATGATAAGAGTCACATTATGTGATATAATCAAATATTGCCTAAATTAATCATATATTTAGGGGATTGAATTTGGATGAATCGATCTGATCAAATCATACTGGATGATAATTGTTCACCACCAATTATACTAGATAATAATCCAATTTAATTAAATTAATTATACCATATGACACTTTATATCATACTAGATGATCAACTCAAATACTTGAACTGATCATATAGAGTCTTATTCTTCTTTATACAATACTAACAGGGTTATTTAAACTAATCGTACTATACGATATGAGATTATATTGTATGATCAGTGTCAACAGAATTAAATTTTGAAGCCCTCTATTTAATCTTTCTAATAAAACTTTGTAATGGTATTTTAGCATTCATTGAGTTATTTTCCTTTGAAGAAAGCTTACAGAGAGACCCTAAAACTTGGGAGAGAAAGGGTAGAATTTATGAGTGAGGGAGAAGATCCTTATGGGTTTCAAGGGAGTATAAGAGGGAGTTCCACATGGTTTCTCTAACAAACTTTCACCTGCATTCCTTCATATGCCAAGGTTTATCTTGAGGGAAGCTATTAGAAGAAGTTCTCTTTAGTGTCAAATGATCTGGCTACTCTGCCACACCTGGGAAAGTAAAAGTGATTTGAGGTTCCTTACCTTCACCAGGAGAGTTAAAAAGAATGTGACGTTCTCTACCTTCACTAGGAAGGTGAAACAGAGGTCAATGTTCTCTGGCGCATTGGGATGGTGAAAAGATTGTGAGGGCTTCTTTACCTAGATGTGGGAGCTAAAGGAGAGACACTAAGGTTTTACTGTAACACTTAGAGAGGAGGACCCTAGGGAGTGGACATAGGTCATTATTTTGAGTGAACTGCCATAAAATTCTAGTGTGATCTTTTTTTATTTTATTTTCTTATAATTTCTTTTATGCACTTTGATTTTATAGAAATTATTTGGTAAAAATTATCATTTTGATGATATATTTATTTGAGATATTTATCATAATCATTACTAAAAATTTTGTTTCATAGTTTCTCTCCCATATTGGATCATAATTTTGTTGGTTTTTAAGTTATTAAAAATCCAAAAAAAATAAAATATAGTTTTATGATTGAAGTAAGTTTTTTTAAAAATTGCCACTTCACCCCCTCTCCCTTCTTAGTGTGCCTAGAGATTATTCACTAAGGATTAACATCCTACATCAAACTTTTAATTGGTATTAGAGAGGTTTTTACAAGTAGCATTTTAGAAAACCTTTAGAAAATGATAAATGTCACATTTCGATAATAGAAACACTGCGGAGGGTTATTTTATAACTTGTCTACCTTTATTTGATAGCATACCATCTGATTTTTGAAAAATTTGCATATATAGTTTTCTACAATCAATTGGTTTTTGAATGTGGCATATGATTCAAACTGGTTATTTTGTAACCATCATGTATTATTAATTGAGTCAAAACTAAAATTTTATTTATTAAATAGAATAGAGAAGAACAAGTCTTTGAACAACTAAATGTTAAATGCTTAAACTATTTTTTCTGTGCACTTAAGTTTGATGATTAGATGAGAATCTCTACTGGTACCACTCACAAGGATATTTGTGATAGACTATGCATTACATACCAAGATACTAGTGAAATTAAGCAATCAAAGTTAAATATATTATCACATAATTATAAACTTTTTTGTATGAAACTTAATGATACTATCTCAAAAATATATAATAGGTTTACTAAGATATTGACATCACTACATGCTTTAGGTAGAGAACTTTCAAAGTCTAAGAAGGTAAATAAATTTTACATTGTATACCTAATAATTTTGATGCCAAATTCAAAGTTATATATGAATCAAAAGACTTGAATGCTTTTTGATAATATACTTGGACCACTCATTACCTAAGAGCAAAGTGTGAGTCAAAGAATTTAAGATGCAGTTGATAAGAGAATAGAGAATACTATAGTGCTAATGGCCAAAGAAACAAATAAAAATGGCTTAAGAGATGACGGGAGTGAGGAGATAGTGCTAATAATAAGCCAATTCAAAAGTTTCATGAAGTGTAAGCATAAGCGTCAACTAAATTGGAGCAAAGTTAAAAATGGTAAACAAAGATATATTTTCTTTTAACATTATTTACTTTGGGAGTAGGAAACCTGTTCAACTGAAGTCCAAATGCTCCAATTTTTATAACGACCCTATGAATGAAAAGGAGGAGGATAAACCATTTGTAAAAAGGGGAAATAAGAAGTCCCAAAAATTATCTTGGGCACACATGGCCTTTAAATAATCAGAATAGGAGTAAAAAGAGGTGGTAATGAACATATGCTTAATGGCTAAGGATTCAATTGTTAACTCTGATCAAGTATAAGTATGTAAAGATTTGTTTGTGTTTTTTTTTTATCTATTTTATTTATTTATTTGTAATTGTTATGCTTTATGCATGATTGTATATTGTAGTTTCATTTTGCATGTTTTCATTTTTTATCTATATGTGTTGTGTGTTTTGTTGTTTTCTTTCCCTTCTTTAAAATTTTCTTATTTTATGCTTGTAGTTCAATTTATATGTTGTATTATATCTCCTTTTTCATGATGTCAAATGAGGGAGTATATATTTTGTTGTATTTGTTCATCTCTTATAATTTTATTTTCTTATATTTAAAAAATAAACATTTTGCCTTTTTTTAAAAAAAATAATCCTTGTGTGGTGGAGATTTGGAGAAAATATTATCAGTTTATAAATTCTATCAATAATATTTATCATAATAAAAAATGAGAGATTGTTGCAACTCGAGCTTCTGAGATTATTTTTTTTATTATAAAAAATATTATTGATTATCTCTTTATTTCTTATAGTATTTTTTAGTGCATATTTATGCGTATACTAACATTATAGGTACATCATGCACCATTTAATAATGATGCATGGATCAAGATTGGGTAGAATAGGGTGTGTTCAAAGAGTTTGTATTATTTATTTATTTATTTATTTTTGATTTCTTGAGTCAAGTCCTATAAGGGTGTATGTTATCCTTGTGATCGCTCACACACATACTCAAGGGAATGAGATAGTGAGAAAATCATAAGTGTAATTTTCTAAACTAATTATATTGTGTGATATATATCATACTATACAACCAGCTAATCAAAAAATCATTATAACGACTACTTAGCATAATTAAAGCTATTTGAACATAGTATACTGCACATATAAGATCGTACGGGATGATCAATTGAAACAAAGATCTCAACCGCTAATCATAATTTAGGTAATATTTTAGAATTCAAAATTTATACTAATCATGCCAAATAATAGGAATCATACTATATGATATAATCAAATCTTGCTTAAATTAATCTTATAATTTGGGTATCAAATTTATATTAATTAATCTAGTTAGATCATACTAGATAATTAGACCAATCATATTGTACAACCTAATCTTTTTATGGGAAAATAATTATTCACAACCAATTATATAAGATGATAATCCAATTTGATTGAACTAATTATGCTGGATGATGCTTTATATTATATTGAACTATCAGCTCGGATACTTGAACTAATAATATGAAGTTATTCTTCAAATAATACTAATAGGGCTCTTTGAACTAATCATACCATATGATATGGGACCGTATTGTACAATCAATGTCTATATAATTAAAATTTTAAGGTTTTTTAAGCTTTCTCATAAGGCTTTGTAATAAATTTTCATCATTCATTGAGTTATTTTCCTTTAAGTAAATTTTTCATCATTCATTGAGTTATTTTCCTTTAAGTAAAGCTTGAATAGAGTGCCTTGAACTTGAGAGAGAAATGGTGGAGTTTATGAGAGAGGGAGAAAATCCTTGTGGGTTTTAAGGGAGTGTGAGAAAGAGTTTTGTATGGTTGCTCTAGTGAAATTGCACTTGAGTTTCTCCTTGTTTCAATGTTTATCTTTAGGGAAGCTTTGGGAAGAAGACCTTTTTTTTGTGCCAAAGGATATGACTACTCTGTCACACCGGGCAAGGTGAAAGTGTTCGGGGTTCTCAGCCTTTAGGGTGAAAAAAGAGTGCAAGGTTGTCTGTCGTCACTAGGAAAGTGAAGAAGGAATGTGAGATTCTCTATATTCACAAGGAAGGTAAAAAAGGATTGAGAGGTTTTTTACCTTCACTAAGAGAGTGAAAAGGAGTGTGAGATTCTCTGCCTTCACCAAGAGGATTAAAAGAGGTCAATGTTCTCTGCCACATCGAGGTTGTGAAAGATTATAAGGGCTTCTTCACCTAGCTCTGGGTTCTAAAGGAGAGACACTAAGGTTTTATTGCAATACTCAAAGAGGAGGACTCCGGGGAGTGGGCATAGGTCTTTGTCTGACCTAACCACTATAAAATTTTAGTGTGTTTTTATTTAATTTTCTTTCTCTTCAATTTACTTTTTTTGCACTTTTATTTTTAAGAAATTGCATCCTAGAAAATTATCTATTTGATGATATATTATTTCGAGTTACATCATTATTATATTTAAAAATTTTATTTGATAATTTTTCTTCCACATCGGGTAATAATTTTGTTCATTTTTATCTTATTAAAAAACCAAAAAACAAAACATAGTTTTGTGTTTAAAGTAATTTTTCTTTAAAAATGCCAATTCACCCCTCCACCCTCTTGGTTTACCAATGGATAGTTCACCGAGGATTAACATCCTAAATCAAACTTTCACTAAGTTAGCTTGAATAAATATCTTATGGTCTTAATAAGTGTTGTGCAATGTTACAAGGATTTTGATTTACTTATATTTCATTCAAGTGAACCCATAGTGAGTTATTTTGGCCATTGGTCAAACTAGTGTCAACCATGGTTAAGTGGTCTAAGCCATGGTTTAAGTGTGATTTAGGTGTTCTAAGAATGTGTTAAGATCTCTCAGACTTTATAGTATGATTATTGGAATTAGATTTACTATATTTTAGATTTTATTTTAGGGGTTTTAATGTATAGGGTGATTTTTATTAACCTTTAACAACTGAATTCTTAGATACAACCTTAGGAAAAAATAAGTCTATGTGTTTTGAAGCATCCAATAAAATATATAAGCTACCCAAGGTTTACACATTTTTTATGGAACTAAGTCATTATGAATCCATCTAAGAGGGTCATATGAAAAAGAACCAATACCAAGGAATGAATCCTACGAGATAATGTTGAACATAAAATGTTTATGTAATCCTCATCCAATAAAGAGGTCAATACAAAACTTAGTACTATTATAGATGAACTGCATCAATTAGCATGCACATAGAAGAATTTCTCTATATTATTTTATATCATTCAATATCATTTTTAAAACTATAATAGGTTAAGATAAACAATTCAATATGATAAATACTTTCAAAAGAGAAGTTGAATCATAAATTTTTTATTATAATATTTAATTGGATAATATTATAATTTTTTAAGAATATTGGTAGAAAGAAAATGAGCAAATCAAAAGAAGTACAAAGAAATTTTTCGGAAAGCGGGCCTTTTTAAGGCATGTAATTAAATTTTTAAATTGGATATTTTATTTAAGGAGTTGAAGAAAATTTAAAATATTATGGTTTTGTGGATTGGAGAGAAGTTTATTATATTTTATGTTAGGTGATTTATTTAAAATACTAATATTATTGATTTTAATCTAAGTTTAAAGAGGTGAATAGATAAATTAATTTTATAGTCTAAGTACTTTAAAGCAAACCCAATTAGAGGTTATCATATATATAATGATTAAAATTAAGACCAAGATATAAGATTTTAATAAGGTTGTTTTATATGTATGATTATAGGTATCACACTATGGAGTGAAGTTAAGACAAGAAAAAAGAAAGTCATCTAAGGTTGAACTCCATACTCTAGTTTTTAAACTATAGTGATAATGCTATTTTCTTTAATAAGTATTTCTAAGGTTTTCAACAAAATCAATAAAAGAAGCTAAAATAATATAGTAAGTGTTTAGGTTTTACCTTAATTACAAAGGAGAAAAAGGAAGTTATTTTAGACCTTTTCTTTCTCTTTTCATTAATATTACATTCATAAAATGTATTTTGGCTCACTCTCATTCTTATTATTTCTCTTATTTTTTATTTTGTTTGCATCATATCTCTCTTACTCTTTTGGTATCCCTCACTACTCACAATTAGATGGAACCAACTCTTTAGTTCCACTAAACCAATGCTGTTGATTCTTTTTATTTAATAATAAATTTACTATTACATTCTTGTAGAAAGCCATCTATGAGGAAAAAAAAATGGTGTAAACTAATATACATCATCATCTAACAGTTTTGTTGCAACTCGAGCTTATGAGTTTTTATTTTTGATGATAACAAATATTATGGCTCACTTTCTATTGTCTACCTGTATTTGCAATATATTTCATTTTTTTTCTGTTTACTAACATTTCAGGATTACATTGCACCTTATAAGGCTCAAGTTTTGGTAGAACATATTCTATTTATAATTTTCATTATTGTATTTCTTGGGTTGTAAGGGTGTTTACTTGCTTGTAACCTTACTCACTTATTTATATCTATTGATTAGAGTTCTATGTTTCCGCCACATCGTCCAGGACGATCCTAAAATTGTCCTGGACAATCAGTTAAAAATAAAAACCCTAATTAGGGCATCTTGGTTAAGCCAACAATCTATAAGCTCATCATCCTGGACGCTATTTGTATCAGCCAGGACGATAGGTTTAAATCAGAAAGAATAAGCCGTCGGATCTATTTAGGTATTATTTATTTTTGGACATCATCTAATACATCATCCTGGATGATTAAACATAATTATTCCTAAATTAATCTGATAATTAAGGAAAGCAATTAACGCTTGATTGATACGATCACAATATCCTGGATGATTGCAAGATCGGCCGGGATGATCAATTCAAAAACCTTAATTATTCCTGGAAGATCACATATCATACAGCTTCTATTCAGGCCAATGCTCTGGATGATATGTGCTAATTTTAATTAATCGTATAGGATGATATAATATCGGCCTGGATAATATGAACAAAAACCTTATTATCGTCCCAAATCATTTTGTCTGATTAAGATTATTTTGTACTGATCATCCTGGATGATAATGTTGGTTTATTGTAACGAAGAGCTCATTTGGAGCTCTTTTATTTAAGCTTTTACAAGGGACTTTGCTAATGTCTTTGGAAGCCATTGAAGCTTCATTCTTCTGGAGGAAACTTGAAGGGATAGCTTGAAAGGGAGAGAAGAAAGGGTGGAGTTTGAGAGAGGGAGAAGATCCTTGGAGGGGGTTTCAAGGGAGTGTAGAGGGGGTTCCATACGGTTACTTCGGTGAGCTTGCACCTTAGTACCATCGAATTTAAGGCTCATCTTGAGGGAAGTTTTGGGAAGAAGAAAATCTCTGTGGTGTCAAAGGGCCTGGCTACTCCGCCGCATCGGGGAAGGTGGAAGTGATTTTGTAAGGGCTTCATCGCCTTGATATGGGGGCAAAAGGAGAGACGCTATGGTTAGTGCAATACTCAGAGGGTGCATCCGAGGAGTGGACATAGGTCAAGGTTTGACCGAACCACTATAAATCTAGTGTATTCTTTCTTTTTATTGCTTCTGCATTTAATTTCCATTCTTTGATTTCTATGGTGAATCTTGGTTTTGGATGTGATTGTTTTTTTAGTTAAATAAGTTTTAATATCCAATTCACCCCCCTCTTGGTTAGCCTTGGGACTAGTTCATAAGGGCTTAACATCCCTAACGAACTTTCTAGTGCCATCAGAGCACTTTCAAGTGGTATCAGAGCGGGATTCATAAAAATGAGTTTTTAAAAACTTTTGAATTTTGATCCATGGCTAATTTTTATAATCATAATATTGCTGAAGTTATTAAATCACCAGACCACCTTTATTTGAAAATATTACTTTTGATTTTTGAAAAATTCACACGTCTACTTTCTTGCAATCAATTGATTATCGAATGTGACGAATGATTTTAACTGGTTATTTTGTACCATCATATGTAATAGATGGAATTAAAATTGATATTCTTTCTAATCAATGGTGTAGAGAAGAACAAATCAATGCTCAATTAAATGCTAAATCATTAAACTATTTTTTTTGTGCTTTAAATTCTGAAGATTGTATGTTTGTTTCAATGTGATTATTGGAAAAGAAATTTTGGATAAATTACACATTATATACGAAGGCTCTAGTGAAATCAAATAATCCAGGTTGAATTCTTTAATGCATGATTATGAACTATTTTGCATGAAACCTTATGAAACGATCTTAGACATGTATACTAGGTTTATTCAAATCGTGACATCATTACAAGCTTTAGGTAAAGAATTTTCAAACTTTAAAAAAATTAATAAAATTCTACATTTTTTACTTGATAAGTTTGATGCCAAAGTTGTTTCTATTTGTGAATTAAAAATTTTTAATGAATATTCTATTGATAATTTGATATGCTCACTCATTGCCTACGAGCAAAGTTTAGACCAAAAACTTTTGGATGCAGGAGAGATGATAGTGCTAAATGCTAAAAATATGAAAAAAGTGGCTTAGTTGGTGACAAAAGTGACAACTTATCAAGCAAATTAAAAAGCTCACCAAAGCATAAGCATCAACAAAAGTGGAATAAAGGTAAAAATGGTAAGAATGTTAAGATTTCTTCTGACGTTGTTTGCTTTGGATATAGGAAGCCTGGACATATGAAAAATTAGTACCCTAATTTGAGAACTCTTCCTGCAAAAGAAAAGGGTAAAGCTAAGCAAATTGTAAAAACATTAAATAATGAAAAATAAAAAATCTCTTGGTAGACCTAACTTCTGAATCATCAGACCATAAGCAAGATGATATTTAAACCATTGTTTGTGTGTTTTTTTTTCTATGTATGCATGTTTTGTTCATTTTTATGTATTTTTGTATTTTTTTTCTTTAGATTTATTTTTCATTATTTTTTTTCTTTTCTTTTTCATTAAAATTTTAATTTGTCTCTACTTTTCTTTTTGCGAAGTTCTCTCTAATCAACACACACGTTCACTTTTCTAAAAATGAAACAAACTACCTCTAGTTTTTCTTGATTTCTTATGTAAGTTGTGGTTGACTTCTCTAAGAATAGTCAAATGAAAGAAACTCATGATTTTGTCTCTCTATCTCTTTTCTTAAAGAGGTTATTTTACTTTTGATTCAAAATCTTTATCATATAATAAATTGGATTTTGAAACTGATCTTTTTCATCTCCTTACATTTTGTTTATTACATAGGAATCTTTTGCAAGTTATTTAATCTGCCTCATAATTTTCTTAAACAAGTAGTACATTTTATCAATAGAATGGGTTTACTTTTATTTTTAAAATTTCAAAAAGGTAACATATTAAAAATAAAAGTGGCCAATGACGCTAAATTAAAAGATGCGCAATGACACCAAAATTAAGAAATATACACAAAGTGTATAAAAAATTAATGGATGCACAAAGTGCACCAAAAATCTGATAAGAGGCATAAAATGAGCCCACAAAAAGTAATGCTTACCTTTATTGCACATCTTAAAGCTTAAGAAAACACTTGATATTTTCAATACTTGAGCTTCCTGATTCACCAATTTTTGCATTAATCTTTTATTTGATATGTTTTATGAAAGGAGTTTTGAAAAAAATAGTGTTTCTTTTTCTAATTTGTTCCTTGATTTAGATATTGGATTAAAAAGTTTTTGAGCCTTTAAAAGAACTTTAGCTTGGATTAACAATTTTTGAATTTCTAACCTTTTCTGGATTATGCATTGTCAATCCATTCCTTAGTTTTTAAATAAAATAAAGAGGTAACTTTCTCATTTTAAGAATATTTTAATTTTATTTTCACTAGATCAGGGATTATTTTTTTTAATCGATTTTTGTGCCCCTCTTCTTTTTGATAATGTCAAAGGGGGAGAACGTACTATTGTATTTAATCTTTAAAAAAAATAAAAAACAACAAAAATTTTTATCTTCCCCTATTTTTAAATTTTTATTTTAGTGAGGGCGAGATTAGGAGAAAATGTTTTTAATTTTGCAAATTCAACTAGTAATATTTGCCATTATAAAAAAAGGGGGAGATTATTATAACTCGAGCTTATGAGTTTTTGTTTTTGATGATAACAAATATTATGGCTCATTTTCTATTATCTACCTGTATTTACAATATATTTTTTTTTATTTACTAACATTTTAGGATTATAGTGCATCTTACAAGGCTCATGTTTTGGCAAAACATATTTTATTTGTAATTTTCATTAATGTATTTCTTGGGTTGTAAGGGTGTTTGCTTGCTTGTAACCTTGCTCGCTTATTTCTGTCTATTGATTAGAGTTCTTTGTTTTGGTCACATCATCTAGGACGATTCTAAAATCATCCTAGATGATCAGCTAAAAATAGAAACCCTAATTAGGGCATCCTGGTTATGGCAGCCATCTTTAAGCTCATCAACCCGGAGGATATTTGTATCGGCGGGGATGATAGGCTCGAATCAGAAAGAATTAGCCGCCAGATCTATTTAGTTATTATTTATTTTCGAACATCGTCCAGGATATCATCTTTGATGATTGAACACAATTATGCCTAATTTAATCTCATAATTAAGGAAAGTAATTAAGGCTTGATTGATACGATCACAACATCCTAGACGATCACAGGATCGGTAGGGATGATCAGTTCAAAAACCATAATTGTTCCTGGACGATCACATATCAGACAGCTTTAATTCAGGGCAATGTTCTGGATGATATGTGCTGATTTGAACTAATCGGATAGGATAATATAATATCGGCCTTGATTGTATGAACGAAAACCTTCTAATCGTCCCAAAACATTCTGGCTGATTGAGCTTATTTTTTACTGATCGTATAGGATGATATTTATATCGTCCTAGATGATAATGTCGGTTTGTTGAAATTAATAACTCATTTGGAGCTTATCTATTTAAACTATGATAAGGGGCTTTATTAATATATTTGGCAGCCATTGAAGCTTCATTCTTCTAGAGGAAACTTAAAGAAAGAGCTTGACCCAAAAAGGCCTTTGATCTTCACTTTAAAAATATAAAATCATGATAGATCATTGACTAATGGAGTAAGCATATCAGTCATTTGCAAGTACACATCATCATCCTTATAATAAATAATGTTAAATCTGTTGTGTTTGTTAATGACACACGAGTTTACTAATTTGCCTACCTAGTGAGCCAGTGAGTAAAAATTATGAGTCTCAAACCACCATGGAATATACTATAATAAATCAATAGTACCAAATAGCTCCTCAACACCCCCTTATTTATATAGTTTTAAAGGCAACAAAAAGGGATACACATTGAGGAAAAAAAAAGTATAACACTACATTGAACACCCATATAATGCAACATAAGCTATTATAGACACGTGTCTTCCTCTAATTAGCTAAATGAGTGTAAGGCCAAAAGAGAAACAATGAATTATCTTTAAAAAAACTCAATAATGTCAAGTTTCCTAAGGAGGGATTGTGGGTAAGCACTGCGATGAAGGGGATCTAGGACTAATAGGCTTGCTAGCATTGGTAGCAACTTATATGAGTATCTTGGATCACCTAAGAAGAGAGAGGGAGTTTGTGTGTGTGTGTGTGAGGGGAGGGAGAGAGAGGGAGAGAGAGAGAGAGGAGTGAGATGTTGTTACAAGAAAGAAGATGCATTAAGTTTAATTATCATGGCATAGTGAGATCATGGTTGAATTAATAAGCACTTTCCTATAATTAAGATTAATGAACTTCAATGAGAAGGATCACTATGGAGGACAACAATTGGCTAATATGGTAGTCCAGGCTTATAGTGAGTGTTAAGCAATCTTGATGAGGAAATCTCAATTTCCCCATACATAAAGGAGTGAGGTACTTTGTGGGTCTAATTGAGTAGTACTTATTGATCATAGTAGGTGAGATCTTCAGTGGGTTCTAAAAAGTCGGTGTAGGTTGTTAGACCTATAATAATTGTCCAATGTTAACCAAGAGGGGGGGCGGGGGTGAATTGGTTATTTTAAAAACATCTTGGAAATTTAAAAAAAATTTGTTTGATACTTTTGTACAAAGAAAATTTTTCTAAATAAAAAATTTTCAACTACAAAAATATAAAGTTCAAGAAAATAAAATTACGATAAAATAAAAAGAATACATAAAATTTATAATGGTTCAATACAACTAGACCTATGTCCACTCTTTGAAGACTCCCTCTTCAGGTATTGCACTATTACCAAAGTGACTCTCATTTACTCCCACAACAAGGTGGAAAAGCCTTTACAATTACCGTTTCTTTCACCAATCCCCGGTGCGGTAGAGTATTGTCATCCTTTCACACCGTCCAAGTGTCGACAGAGTACCATCATCCTTTCACAGTCTCCAAGTGTCGACAAAGTACCATCATCCTTTCACACTCTCTAAATGTTGAGAGAGAACTATCGTCCTTTCACACCCTCCTGGTGTCAGTAGAGAACAAGTATCTTTTCACACTCTCTCTGTGTTGGCAGAGAACTGGTGTCCTTTCATATTCTCCAAGTGTTGGTAGAGAACCAGATCTTCTTTTAAGATCTTCTCTCGAGCATCTTCAAAGAAGTAAGGAAGAGATTTGCTACAAACACAAATATATTCTCACCTTTGAGTAACCTTATGAACCCTTGACACTCTCAACTTATAAGAACTCTCTCTCAAACACTCTCCCAAATCACTCTCACACTTTTTCTTTCAAAAAAAAAATGAAGAAGGAATTGTCCTTAGTCAGTTTTTAGGACTATATAAATGAAGGACACCAAAAACTATCCAGAAAACTAAAAATTTTAAATATTACTATCCTCGATCGTACGGTGCGATCGACGCTTGTACATACAAATAGTTCAACATTTGCTCTTATGATCTTGTACTAACCAAATTTGTATATAGAAAGTCATCTGTACAAATTGACATTGTATAGTACAAACTGCTTTAATCAAACCAAGTTTTATTTTGTACAAAAATGAATGAGTCCTTTCATACACTTTGAATCATCTATATAAACCTATGTTTGTATAGTACGAACAGTTCAATAAAATTTTTTATTCGTATGGATGAAAATGTTTGCATAAATTTTCTACTATGGATATCACCTGTACAAACCCAAGTTCATCCTAGACGAACAATTCAAATAATTTACCTGTTCGTATGGATGAAAATGTACGCATCAATTTTGTGCTCTGGTCATCATCTGTACGAACCCAAGTTTATCCCGGATGAACAAGTTCATATAGATGAAAATGTACGCATTAATTTTGTACTATGAACATTCTCTATATAAAGGAAACTTCATAGAATATAAACAGTACTTAGAAATTTTTCCACCCTTGATTTGATTAACTGCTTCTGGAGGAACGCTCACACAAAATCATACTATAAGATCTAAAATTAAACAGTATGATTACTTTAAAAAGTTACAAGTTTTTACACTTTCCTAGTATGTGTGTGCACGGTTACCCAATTTCAATCACACTCTCTGAGACTTTAGAAAAATATAAAAAAGCACAGACTTCAAATATAATTAATCCTAGTCTAATTTGTATTAAAGTCTTCAACTGTTTAGAGTAGGATTTTTCAGAAATATTAGTACACACAAACATCAAAAGCAATATTTCCAATATATGTTAGGAGAAATAGTAATCAATACAATAATATTTTGGAATCATCAAAAACACACATGATATTAAAACATAGTTATGAAAACAAAGTTACAACAAGTTTCAGACAAGTAGCACCTCTTGGAATGTCAGGCAAGTTTTGTCTTAGGCCTTCTTTGAGTGTGCATTCACTTATGATGAAATATCGACTACTAGCTAAATACCAATGGCAGAATAAGTGAGTTTACAAATAAGCATAGGTTATCAAATTCCTTGCCATCCATCAAGAAAAAAAATTAGAAATAATTCTTGTAAAAAGGTGAAGTAGCTATAATGAAGCTTATATCACCTCAAACAATCAAAGCATACTATATATATATATATAGTATGCTTTTATTTTTTGAGGTGATATAAGCTTCATTACTGGTGGACAATTATTATACAACCTAGATCTTTTATTTTTTTGAAAAATTAATTATGTTAAATTATATCTCATGGAAAGAAGCTTTCTTTTTTATGCAAACTATAATTGCGTTCAAAAAATATGTTAAACCCAATAACAAATAAAAAATAGTAAATATAATATATCATTTTTTATAACCAGTTGACTAAGATAAGTAGCACTAACTTCTAGATTTTAAATTATGGGTCTATTTGCTACAACTTTTTACTTCTTTCTAAAGAAAATTTTTAGTGCTAAATTTTTTTAACTTGCAAATTTTGAACTCAAAGATTGCTTTAGAAAGCAATGAGAAAGATGCCCCAAATGAAGCCTAAGTATAGATCAAATAAGGAGAAATTAGCATTATAAAGGAAATTTCTTAGCAGTTGTAAAGAGAAATGACAACCAAAAAAGAGATAGTAATGCGATTCTTTATTCAAATAATAAATAATATAAGAGATGTTGTGCTAACTACCCCTAGCCACTAAATTAGCCATAGTTTTGTGGCTCCTCACTCATTCCATGCCATCCAACTACACATGGATTGCTAAAGGAAAAATAAATTACCTCACAAGCTTAGTCCAATTGATGTGACCAAATTAAGAGTAAAAACCATTTTAAACTCATTTTGCAATTATTAAATACTCAATCAAAATGGAAATATGTGTGCTCACAATAAGAGTAAAATAAGTAGATTTAGCAACAAATGAAGGAGTTGGGAGGAATGCCGGAGGGATGCCAATTTTTGAATTCCTTGTTCGCATGATTTTCTCTCCGGTCCGATGAAGTCAGAGGGACGTCGTCCTCCTACAGCTGGTGGTTCCTTCAATATTTGCCAAGTACCAGCTCTGTCGAGAAACTATTCATGGCTAGATGTAGGTTTATCTCCTCCTATATTTGGAGATTCTGATTAAGACTCAAAAATGAGATTCAATCAACCTCTAGTTATTAATGAGGGAAGTCTTTTAATTCCTAAAAAGCATTCTGAAGTTGTAGGTAAAGGTAAAGGTAATCTAATTAAGAGCACTAGTGTAAATATGACTAATGCTACTGCTAGGGTAACTGATATTCAAGCTAACTACACCTTCTCTTCAACACCTGCTTCAAAGTTTTATTCCAGTAAGGATGTGGTTTCTGTAACTTATGGTAATGTTATGGAAAAATTTAGAGATTTGGAGACCTTTAAAACAAATCAGGAGAAGGCTCCTATTAAGGGATAGGAGGATAATGATTTGGTTAGAAATAGAGTATTGGATGAACTTAATGTGCTGAAAAATAAAAGCCTGAATTAATCAAATTTTGATTTTAATACAGTCCGTGAATGTGAATTAGGAGATCTTGGAAATTGTAAGTTACAAAATAGCAATTTAGAAGTTCAGAAGATGGAAGTAAACAAAGTTATGAATAATGCTTGGATTAAGAAGTCTAACATTAAAGTAGCTGAACTGGAATATGTAGAAGATTTTTTTGTAAATGGATCGGTTGTGAAACTTCATAGTTGAAAAGAATTAGAAAATTCTAACATATTGCAAAAATTGCTGGTTATCAAGATCTTTGGCCATAACATTCCTTTTCACATCATAAGCATGGAGTTGAGGAAGCAATGAGGTATCTTTGGTAAATTTCACTTGACTTTACTTGGAATGGGATGGGTCCTTTGTGCTTTTGAAGAACCTAAGATTTTAGAGCAGGTTTTAACTACGGGTCCGTGGTATGTGAATGGAAACATTGTTGGTATGGATAGATGGTCACCAACCTTTTCACCTGATTCATTCAAAGGTCTCACTACTCCTATGTGGATTCATTTACCTAATCTCCCATTACAATGTTGGGATGAGATTAATGTTTGTAGGATTGCTTCCATGGTAGGCAAACCATATCTGATTGATGCTAATATGTTCCAATGGGGAAGAAGAGAATTTGTCAGAGTTTGTGTCTGTGTCAAACTTGATGAAAAGTTACCATTGGGAGGATGGGTTAAAGGCAATTTAGGAAAATTCTATCAAAACATTGAATATGAGAGGTTACCAACCTTTTGCTTCAGTAGTGGAAAGATTGGCCACATAGAAACAAATTGTTTAAAAGGAGTTTTAAACCCCAGAAAATCTCCTGTAATCTATGGAAAATATGGTATGATATGCAATTCTGTCACCGATGACAGAGTAAAGGAAGTCACTGCAGTGGATGTTGATGACAAGTATGGACCCTGGATCCATGTTAGATATGGGAAAAAAATAATTATAAATACCAAAAAATTAACAAAGATGAAGAAAACAAAAAGGTAGAAGTTGTAACAAAATCTGATGCTGTGAAGAATTCTGTTGTTGTAGTAAATTCATTTGCTGGAATAGATTTGGAGATTCAGAAGACCCTTGGGATAGAATTAGCTACTGGTAGAAATCTATTTGCTGATGAAGAAAGCCAAGCTATTTGTGTGGAAGAGAATCCAAAAATTATGGCAAAAGATGTAGAAATTTATACTAATGATGTTGATAATGTGAAATACACAGATGTAGCAAAAACCCAAATCAAGTTGAATCTCAAAATGATTGTAGAAACTGGTAATGGTATGGCTCTGAATTCTGCTGGTATGTTTGTTAACAAAAATAAATTTGATGTTTTAAATGATACCGTGGAGGAAGGGGAGATTGTGGGTGTAGAGACGTCTCCTTGGAATGGTGATAAAAGTTATGTTGTTAAAATTAAGCTTGACAAAGGAATGAATGATAAGTCTAATGATATGGATGGGTGTTCTTCTACTGCTAAATAAAAAGGAGTTAAAAAATTAAAAAGGTTAGGACCAATTAAATTGGTTACAAGAAGTATAAGGATGGAAGGTGAACAAAGGGAGAAAGTGGGGAACACTTCCCCTCTTATCCATTAATGGCTTCCATAATATTTTGGAATTGTAGGGGAGCTAGGAAGAGGAAGGCTTCTCTATATCTCAAGGAGGTGGTAAAGGATCATGATATCTTTTTTGTGGGGTTGTTAGAATCAAAGTTGGAATCTTTTGATAATAGGGATGTTAGTTCCTTAATTGGCAATGGGTGGGATTTTTTTTAAGTCCCCTCTGAAGGGCTATCTGGTGGTATTTTGATTATATCGAATAGCAACATTGCTTCTTTCAATGTGTTGGATTTCTCTTCCCAATTTGTAATTGGTGAGTTGGATGTTCCTAGTAAAGGAAGATGGAGGGTAGCAGCCATCTATGGAAGCACGGATGTCTACAAAAGAAAGAATCTTTGGGAAAAAAATAGAAAATCATTCTAATGTTGATGTGCCTTTGGTGATGGGTGGTGACTTCAATTGTTTACTCTCGAAGGATGATAAGATGGGTGGAAGAAGATTTAATCTATCTTTGGGTCCAAAAGAAATGAAAGCTTTCTTAGCTTGTAATGACCTTCATGAAGTTGGTTTTGTTGGATCGAGATATACATGGTGTAATAAAAAAACTGATGCTGATCGTATCCTTAAAAGTTTGGATAGATGCTTTGTGAATTCGCCAGCATTAAACTCATCTCATCATTTGGTGGTTAAGCATTTTCCAAGAGTGGCTTCGGATCACTGTTCGATTATGCTAAATCTTTTTCAAAGTTCTCATAGAGCAAAAAGATCAATCAAGTTTGAGGACATATGGGCTTCCTTTCCAGCTTCTACTACAGTTGTGAGGAAGGCTTGGAATATGAAGATTAAGGGAAGCTTCTCTCATATTCTGAATGTAAAAATGAAGAAAGCATTTAAATCTTTGTTCTATAAGAGCAGAAAAAAATTGAAATGCTTAAATCAACTAAAGGAAAATCTCAAGAAGGAAATATTGGATATTCAACTAAAGGAAGCGGATCATGGTTGTCTTTAGGTGGAGGAGATTTGGCTACTCAAATCTAAAATTATTGAATTGAATTTGACTTTAGCTCAATTAAATACTTGGTGGAGACAATGTGGGAAGGTTAAAAGGATGATTGAAGAAGATTGTAATTCAAGATTGTTTCAATCTATTGGTAGTGCAAGAAGAAATTTGAATTATATCAATTGCATAAAAAATAAGGACGGTAATCTAGAAGAGGAACAAGACGAATTGAGGAAGTTATGCTGGATTTCTTTAAAGGGAAGAGGCATGAAAGAAGCTGTGAGCTAGATGATTGGCCTCACCCGTGGAGTTCACTTGAGGAGGACGATATAAAGCAGTTGAATAAAGGTTTTTCTTTAAGTGAAGTGGAGATTGCAATCAGTCAAACAGGAGGTTACATCGCCCTAGGCATAGACATTATATCTTACTCTTTTATTAAGAATTATTGGAAAATTATTAATACTGATTTGTGGAATGCTTTGCAACAATTTTTTATGTCTGCTGAAATGTGTAAAACATGGAAAGAAAATTTAATTGTGTTGATTCCAAAAGTAAACAATCCCACTACTCCTTTAAACTATAGACCGATCAGCCTATGCAATACCATTTACAAAATAGCAGCAATGGTTTTGTTGAACAGAATGTCTTGTATAATTCCAAAGCTGGTTTCAAAGGAGCAAGCAACTTTTATCACAGGGAGATCTCTATCTGATCATGTACTCTTGGAGCAGGAGATATTCCACAAGTTCATGTATTATAAATCCAATAAAGGTTTTGTCTCTTTTAAAATAGACATGGAACAGGCATATGACTCCATGGGATGGCGGACTTTGAATAAAGCATTAGAAGTTTTCGGCTTTCCTAGTCTCTTCTCTAAATTGATAATGGAATGTGTATGTGATCCTTCCTTTTCTTTATTGATTAATGGAAATTGGTCTAGTTGGCACGAAGCTAGAAGTGGATTCCACAAAGAATGTCCTTTATCACCATTTCTTTTTATTCTCTGTTCTCAACTCTTATCTAATGTTTTTTTTAGGAATGATTCTATTGGTATCCAAGTTAGTCCAAATGGACCGAAGATATCTCATTTCCTGTATGAAGATGGCATTTTAATCTTCTCTGAGGCTAAGTTGAAGATGGTAAAGAAGATTAAAGGAATTTTGAATGATTTCTGTGGCTGAACTGGACAAAAGATTAATGATAATAAATTAATATTCTTGTTTCGAAAATCTATTAGAGGAAGGAGAAAGAAAGCTATCTCTCATATCATGGGATTAAGGTGGTAAAGGAGTTGAATTATCTTGGGATCAAGATTGCTTTGAGAAGGCTAGTGAAAATGGATTTCCAATTCATCATTGATAAAGATTTAAAGATGTTAAACACTTGGGCATGTTAAACACTTGGATTTCCAATGGCGGGAAGGATTACACTTGTGAAATCGGTATTACTTTCTTATCCATTTTTCCACTCTACACTTTCTATGATTCCAAAGAGTTCTTTATATGAAATTGATAAACTTTGTAGAAGTTTCTTTTGGAATAAAAATAATAGAGGATTAGGCCTTCATTATGTAAATTGGAGTACTATATGTGAACCGGTGAAAATGGGTGGACTTGGTTTGCATTCTTGTTCTAAGAAGGTTGGTCCATTAAGAGTTAAATTATCTTGGAAATATACTCAAGACAAAGAATCTTTGTTGCATAAAACTCTTTACCCAAACTATGGTGATATTTGGAACTTTAATGGTGAAAGGAAAAATAATTATCCATCATGGAAGCTCATCACGGATGGATGGAATTATCTTAAACCAATAGTCAGGTGGAGGATTACAAGGGGTGACTCTATTGGATAAAAATATAAATAGGTGGCTTATGTTTATGGTACCTAAAGATGCTGATGAAGGAATTGGAACATTTAATAATCTTATTTCAGAAGGCAGATGGAATGTGGATGAAGTGAAGAAGATATTTGGTAGAGAACTTGTGGAATTAATCTGTAATATAGAAATCAGTTTGGAACTTATGGAAGATTGGTTATAACTGATTCTAAATAGATCTGAAAAATCTATATCAACTTTGGCTGCAGCTACAATGGAAGATTTTAATCCAAATCAGGTGTATTGGAAATGGGTTAAAAAGGCTATGCTCAATGCTAGAGTAGAAAATTTCTGGTGGAGATTGTTCAACAATGCTATACCAACATTTCAATTCCTTTCTTACAGAAGATTACAAGCTAATAACCTCTGTCCTAGAGGATGCAATGAGGTTGAAGATTTAGATCATATGACCAATAGATGCAAAAAGATCAATCAGGTGTTTTGTCATTTGAATGATTTGGGGTTTGGTATTCCAATATGTTATTCATTTGAGGATAGATGTAAGTGGTTGATTTATCAAAATTCATTCATGATTAATCTATTTTTTAATTCGGTGTACTTCTCATGGAAGGATAGGAATGGATTAGTCCATGGAAAACTGGAGAGAAACTCAAAGTTCATTGCATCAGAGGAAATTGGATATGCTACTGCTTCTAAAGGTTGTATTCATCATATCTCAAGCCGGTTGGTTGCCAATCAGCGTATGCTGTTGGATAATTCTTGGCATCCTCCACCACCCGATTGGATTAAATTTAATTTAGATGCTTCATTGCTTCGGTCTTACAAAGGTGGAGTAGGAGGAGTGTGCCGAGATCACAAAGGCAGGTTTCTATTGGCTTTTGGCAAATCATGTGTTCATTGGGATATAGCTCAATTGGAGCTTTTAGCTATAAAGGCCATTAAAGACGTGATCAAAGATTTGATGTTTGAGTACAAAGGAGTCATCATTGAAGGCGGCAATGTCAACATCATCAAGTTTATTCAAAATGCAATCAAAAGAGGTGAAGGATTAGAAGAAATGTCTTTTATCAATAATTTTAACTATGTGATTTTTAATTGTATAAAAATTTGCTGATCTTTGTGCTAACTATGCTATTTTTTCTTCTTTTGTTTGGGAAGACGTTGTCATGAATAAGATTCCTCCTTTTCTTAAAGTGTTAAAGGAGGAATCTGTAGGTTGCTCTTTGTAGGATGTTTCCTTGTTTTTTTTATTATTAATGCATTTATTGCTTCTTCAAAAAAAAAAAAAGTAATTGGGAGGGAATGATTTCCATGTATGGCCCTTTAAAAAGACATAACTGACTTTAGCATTATAACACTAATTGAATATAGGATGGATATTACTGTTATGGATCTCTCTCAAAGAATAACCTTTTGGCTGAAATCATTAAATAGAGAAATATAATGAACTTGAACTAAAAATATTATTCAATTTTCTTTATTGAGAAGCAATGAGTTATAGTTCTTTTCATAAGTAAGACACTTCAAATGAACCTTTTCTCCAAATGTGACTAAATTTGTACGTCTGCCACTTAGAGAAGGTTAAGTTACATGAAGAAAACATAGAAATATACATCATGTTGATAGTATAAACAAGACAACAATAAGTTTAAGGTGTGTGATTTGATACCAAAACATAATATGTTGCTTATTAGAACTGTTAGTGTCCTATACAATTAAAAAAATACTTGCTACACTCTTAATGATGTACATGTGAAGATCCCACTATAAGAAAAAAAGGGGGATTTTTAGCAAAATTATTTACCAAAATACGTTGTCAAAATTCCTACTGGTTAGTTTGGCATAGGTAACACTAGAATTTATTGTATTCATTTCAAGTGGACGTGGCCACTTGAAATTTTGACACTCTTTTTCAGTAGACCATTTCACCAAAAATCTAATGAAAATAGGTAATAGAATTTATTCCTCCCATTACAACATACCAATTTCCTGAGTCCCCTTTTGCCTCCTCTTGCCTGTGAGCACGTCACTGCCATTTCTTCTCATTTAAGTAAGGTATCTTCAATTATGCCATAGATATGAAGGTAAATCTCCTCCAAAATCTTTTTTTTAATCAATTTATGATTCAACGGCTTATTTTCATGATATATGCATCTAAAGGTTAGTGTTTATAAATATTTAGAAAAAATAACTTGATCAATATTTTGCTTTTGATATCAAATATATTTTTGAGTAATAATTATAGTTTAGGAGAAATTTAAGTTATTTTTCATTATTGCAAAATAATTTTTATATGTTGGATCTATGTGAAATTTTTAGTACAAAAATATTTGTTTATTATATTTACACTTTCATTAAATTTTAGTGATACAAAGAGTTCAAAAATTTGTATTAGAATTAAGGGAATTTTTTTAAGAATTATTGATTATATTTAAGTTAAATTTTTAAGTTGACTTATATTTTATTTATAAAATTTTAAGTTGTGTCGATGTGTGTGTGTGTGTGATATTTTTATTATGTGAAATTATACTTAAGAAATTTTCATTTTACATTACTAAACATATACATAAATATTCAAAATCAAATATCATGAATATATAATAGACTATTACGTGGGATTAAATGATTAATAAATAAGTTCATCATTAGTGTTGAATATTTCATGTACATAGTTTCTCAGCAGCCTTTATTTTTATCAGAAGAAATATTCAAATCTCCATGCTCGAAACACCAAAATCAAGTGTAACTTATACTTGATAAGATTACACTTGATCTATATCATAAAGGATACCTAACAAATTATGTCAACATCACAAAGATAGAAAGAGTGACATATTGATTCTCAATACAATTTTTGAAAAGTTGCATAGAGAATGGTTGAAAATCTCCCTAAATTGTATGCTCAATACAATCACATTTTGCATTTGAAGTATTGATGTAGGGTAGATAGGACCATTCTTTACTCATGAAACTAGAGTTTACCAAAGAGTTCATTTAATGATATTTCTAAATCAATTTTATAAATTTTGCTTCAATTTTTAACTCTCTAATTAATAATAGTAATGTAATTAAGCCTAAAGATTTCTTGCCTTTTCTTCTTATATCGGTGTAGCATCATCTTATCAATGCTAAGTCTACGCGTATCAACCTTAACATAGATGACAACCTTTATCTTCATAATGTTGATCGATGCACCTAGATTAACAAGAACTTAAACAACTTGAAATTACCATATTTACTAAAATGCATAGTTGGCAATTGGGATCATTAGTTCCTAGAACTAAATCCTCCTCATAACTAACCACTCCTATAATTTCTTTTTGAAATATAAAGCTTCATCTTTTGAGGTTGAAGCTAACTGAGCTAGACAAATCACATGATTAAAAAATACCTAAATTAGATACTCACACATTTCTTTTGAGAGAATGAGGGTGTTATGAATGCACAACTTAGCAAGCAACTTTCTAAGATGTGCTAAAATATTATAATCAACCTTGAGAATATTAGATTTATGACCCATTACAATTATCAATTTGAAGAATGTGTTCAATCTTTGGAAATGAATTATTTTCCTTTCTTATTCATTGTATGAATTATTTTCCTTTCTTATTCATTGTAAGCCTATATGGCACAACCCTTACATTTGAAGTTATGATTCTACAATCTCTTCAGAGAAGGAGACTATCATAGAGCCTACACAGATCCTAGGTGATTCTATATTATTATCTAATGAGATATATGAATATGAGAAATTTATCATGAAATAATTCCCTTAAAAATTAAATTTAGGGGCATTAACATCTGATAAGACCTTAAATTCATCATCTTTATTAGAAATTGTCTATTAAAAGATCATCTTTCTTAAGAATCTCTTACTTGTTATAGGATTAAGATTGTCATTATATTTCTTTCGGACTAGAGTTTGACTCATCTACCAATAAGAAGAAGTTAGCTACCATTTATGTACCCTTGCACCTCTTGCTAGATAGGATAAGAAATTAAAGTCTGTAGATAATACTGAGTTAGACTTTCTCTGAGTATTTGAAACTAGATGAAGTTCCAATATCTCCTTTTAAAGAAAAAAATATTTTAAATTATTCAAAAAGAAGATGGACAAAATAAAAAAAAATGCTAAGTGGAAGCTTTAAGCAAATCAAACTTGAGGTCAGTGGACCCTCCTTTTATTGCCAAAGGGGAAAAGAATGTTAGTAGGATAACACCATCTCCACTGCTCCCTTTTTACTATTACATAGAAAATATAAGTTTAATGAGAAAAGAGCAATCACCAGTGACAAACCATAGGCCTCTAGTTAAGGGTTATGATCCATCCAACTTATTAGATGATGTTATATTACAATATTATATGCATCCATTACATCATTTACAGAGGAGGAGGTGTAGCAACCACTAAGACTGCCACTCTCATAATTACTAAGTCACTCGTAGTTAGGGATATATATATATATATATATATATATATATATAATCATCATGAAAAAAGTAAACTTAAATACTTTCAATATAAAAAATATTTGACTATTATTGGTTGAGTGAGAACCTTTTCCCAACAGAGTCACTAAAAATATCATTTGGAAAAATATTATAACACCATATAGATTTGGGGTTTCTTCTACTCTTGTGATCTAATACGACATTGAGAATATTGTACTATCTTGATAGGATTAAATGATTTCTAAAATGCATTTAAAGATAATAATATATTTTTTTTTAATTTTTTTTTTGTAATTAAATATAAATAGAATGATAGCATACTATCTTAAAAGGAAGAAAAAATATTTTACAAAAGTAATTAAGGATAAAAAAATATTTTTGGAAATTATCATTTTTGTATTCAAATATGATAATTAAAAATATCATATCACCTTAAAAGGTGAATATGATATTTTGTAAAGGATCTGGTAAGTTTTTAAGATAAAGATTTCTTTTATGTAATCAAACATGATAGTGAGCATATCACATCACCTCAAAAGGTGAAAAAGAATATTATACAAAGGCATTTTAATACAAAATAAGTTTTAATTAAATTCATCTACATTCGTAGATATTTTTCTCCAAACTTATGAAAGTAAGATAGGGTACATTTTAATCTTGATATACAAGTTCCCCATAAAGGCAAGCCTTTTCATTTATTTACATACCAACAGAGATTAATCTCCTAAGAATACTCCCAATTAAAGTAATGACAATTTTTTTGTTAGATTTCTACGTCTAAGATAAGAATGAGAGGTTTGGAGCTTTCAAAAGGGACCAAATCAATTTTGAACAGTTCTGTCTAGAATCAAAGAATGATGAGTAAGGAGCACCTAAGATTTTGAGACAACCTAGAAGCTCTTTGTTCTATCTTATGTTGGTCTTTAAAATTTTAAAAAGAGAAATTTTATGCTCAAGTTGGCATTTTAATAGAAATTTGGGACTTTATTTTTGAAGGATGAGGACTTATGATTTGAGTTCTATATCATAACCAAGATCTAAGTCGGGTACTATAGAATAGTAACCCAAACTGATTCTAAGTGAAGTGCACAAGTGTATGACCTTTTAGACTTATGCATTCCTGGAGTGGGCTGCCAGCTAAATAACCTAATTGACTTAAAACCATACTATATGACCAAATAAAAGATGGGTAGGCTATTATTATAATATAGAGCTAACATTTAAAAGAATCCTGATGACCCTACACATAGAAGTGGTATTTATGCCACCAAACTGATGCAATTAAATTTTATTTATTTGAATTTATTTATAATGCTATACATACTAGTTGAATATAAAATTATCATATTTTGAACTTTTTTTAAAAATTGGGAAAATTAGGTTTTATCTTAAGGTTCATAACTTCCCTTAAGATAGAATTGTACCTTTATAAGGCAGATGATCTACTACTACCCACAGTTGTAGAGGTGCTTAGTAAGTAGACAAGGGAGGATATGAATGTATGAAACCCCATACAAGCTTTGTCTTACTTCTTAAGAAGAGGCTATCTTTTCATGTTATCCTAAAATTTTTATTTGCTTATGTGTAGAACTTTTATTTTCTAAGATTCTAGCAAAATCCAGGCGAAGCCACATAAAAGAAAGAAATTTATGAAAAATAAGCAATTTTTATGCACAATTAGTGTATATAAACAAAAACCTGTATGTAAAATATCAAAAGTTCATGTGGTAGATGCCACTTAATTACAACCTAGGGTATGCTGAAAGTAGAGGTGACCACGCTCCTCCAATACTAAACTAGATTCTACTCATATGAAATTAAAATGGTTATTTAATGATAAATATTTAAAGATTATTATGGAATTTTTAATGGTTATTTAATTTTAATAGCAATTATCTTTATAAAATAGGCTTAGAAGATTTATTTCACCCTCCTTAGGCTAAGTTAATCACCTTATAAGCCTAAGTTATCTAGCAATTACTTATTTGTTTATGTTTGATTTTTGGTTAATTTTTTTAATTAATTCTATTCGTTAATTGCTGATTTAATAGATATGCAATTTAACATCTACATCCCATTAATTAATTCATTTCATTATTATAATGGGCATGAATACCAAAGTCTCCTTAGGACATGTAGCCTTAGAACTCAAGATTTCTAGCATATAAATGTTATTCACATAGTGGTCTAATTTAATTCAATGAGCTAGTAATTTGTTAATTTTTTGGTAATTTATTGAATTTTCAAATTAATTTAATTACTTCATTAATTAATATATTGCAAAATTTTGAATTTTTAAAGTTACATTGAATTTTAACAATTTTATATTTAAGAAAATACTAAACTCAATGATGAGTTAAATGTCTTTGAGTTTGTGTCATTTGGTGTTTTTTGTAATTAGTTATGATGTATTTAAATTTAACCATTTTTATTGAATTAATTATTTATTTAATTAAAGAGATTTTTTGCTTTAGTTCAGATAAACTCCAAAGCTCTTGAGATCTTCCCCAAATATCGTTGATTACTCTTTGGGATGATTATAAGTGTTCAAAAATGTTTTGGAATTTTAATTATTTAATTTATTTAATTGATATTTTTCTATATTTTTTAATTTCTTTTTATCTTTAATAAATTTTAAGAGGCTTTTAATTTTTCATTGTTTAGAGTTTTAATTATGAGTAATATATGACTTAATTTATATTTTTTATTTTTTTTTTGAATTAATTCTTATTTTTAATGAAGATTTCAGGTCACTTATGTGAGTGTATTTTAGGTTCACTAATTGACAGGCCAAATGAATTTCGATTCTAGTGAAATTTGAAGTATAATTTCACATGCATATGTGCTTTAAACCCACAAAAATAAAAGACATGGAAGCCTATCCATATCTTATAATTGATCCCCAAAGTAAATAAAATTATACTTTTGGGGATTTAATTCATGTAATCTAGTAAATTAATAGGGTTAAAATCATGGTTATTTAACTCCTATAATAACATGAACAAATAATGAAAAAATGAAGGCTTAATTCTACGTGCTTTTAGAGTAATGAATTTTGAGCTGGTTCCAATGAGCCCAACAACTCAAAATCTAGCTAAAAAATGGATTTATGTTGATTTTTCAAAGTTTTAGCATTTGCTTTTATTTATTTAATCATTTAATTAGATTTTGCGGTGGCGACATGGCAACATGTGTCAGCCAGGAAATGTGTCCCACATTTTCATGTATTTTCACTTAATTGACTTAGTGTGAGTGTACTATTCGATTGATCTAATCAAACCAATCATATTGGATGATAAGTTCAAGCAAAGAAGAAAAATATAAAAAGGCTATGGAAGAATTTGAATTTCTTTGCATGCACTTATTTAGAATGCCGTGAAATTTAAAATATAGCTTCCCCACACTCAGATGAAGAGTAAGAAAGTTTTTTTAAGCACTAAAATGAATTATTCATAAAGCTATTTAACTTTGAATATAGGAGCTATGGATTATATTTTTTCCTCAAACCAATGGACCTCATGGGTTATGCAAGGGTTTATTTTCTTCCTTGAAGCTCCAGAAAAAACTTCTCTCAAGGCTTGGAGGCTAGAGAAGCTCTATATTTTGTGTTATGATGAAATGAGAGTAGAATCAAGGTTCTTTATATTATTTTCCCTATTTAAGACCCTTCAATCCAAACTACGTGTTGGGATTCATCAGGCCCCATCTAAGATGATTGCCAAGTATCTAGTGTTATAGGGATAACACTTTTAGCAGAGGAGTTATTGGGCAAAGTGAAAAAGGATAGGTCATCTCTTTCCCATGAGGGGACCACAAATGCCACTTTGGGTTAAAATAATGGTTGAATTCAGTTTTGCCCATTCTTGAGAAACTTCTAGAGTTAGTTTAAGCAAGTCACATAGCTAGTGAAGATGGATTTTTGAAATTTGGCTATATTGACCATTTTTACCACTTAAGAGTTTTTCATGATTTTTTATTATTTTGGTCAATCAACTTTTGTCAAGCCACCTAGGATTGATTGTTGGGAGTCCCTATAGTGTAGTTTTATGAGTTTTGGTAGATTTGGTTTCATGGATATGAAGTTTGAATTTGTGATGTATGTATGTGAGATTTGACCAATTTAGGTGAGCTGACCAAGTAAACTCACCATGAATTAAATCACATATGATTTGGGTTCATTCAAGAATTGAATTTAAGAGATGCTGGTGCATTGTAGGTGTTGGATGGGTTGATTTTAGGATGGATCTTTTTTCAGAAGTTTTCTAAAACTTAATTTATGAATCATTATCTAATACCACTTAAAAGTTTGTGAGGATTGTTAAGCCCTAAAAAACTAGTCCCAATGCTAACCAGGAGGTGGTGAATTTGTTATTTAAAAATTTCTTTAATGGGAAAAGAAAATCTTTTTAAAATCTTTTTAAATATTTTAAAATAAATTATTTATGAGGAAGTAAAAATAATTCACTATAGCAAAAATAAGATATTTCAATCATATAATAAATCACAAAATAATTTAGAAATTAAATGTAAAAAAGTAAATAGAAAAAACACACTATATTTATAGTGGTTTGATAAACTTGACCTACGTCCACTCCCTTGAAACCTCCTTTTTAAGTATTACACTAAAAGTAGTGTCTCTCCTTTTACCCCTATAGCTAGGCAGAGAAGCCCTTACAAAATCTTTCCAACGACCCGGTGAGGTAGAGTGCCTTGAATTGTTTAAGTCCTTCTTAGAGTAGGTAGAGAACCTTGGAATTCTTTTACTCCTATGTTGAGTAGGCAGAGAATCTTGGAATCATTTTACTCCCTCTTGGAGTAGGTAAAGAACCTTGGAATCCTTTTTCACCCTCCAAGTGAAGGCAGAGAACCTAGATTTGATGCCGATGAAGATCTCCCCTAGAGCCACTAAGGAATAAGAGAAAAAACTTGAAGAAGATTGTGGAAACCTTGCTTGGAGCAACCTTTGTGAATCCCTCACAACTCCTCCTTACAAGGATCTCTCTCTCCCAAGCTCTAACTCTTCCTTCTCTAAGCTATCTCTCAGATCAACTCCATAGCAAAAGATTGTCTCAAGGGACAATAAAAGAGATTAAATAGAGAGCCACAAAAGAAGCCCTAATTATTAATTTACCACTAAAGATCATATAGTATAATAAATAGGTCATTCTAGACAATTAGTACAAATCGTCCTTTTATCCAGTATGATCATCTTTACCATGTACGATTAGTTATAGTATTTGTATAGATCATCTTGTATGATTTTGCGATCATTCAGGATAATTAGTTCAAAATATTGTATTAATCATCCAGTATAACATAGGATGATGTGTGGTGATCTACATATCATCCTGCAACCCTCTCGGAACATCCAATATGATCTTGTGAATGATTAAAAGAAAATTGTGGTTTTCATCTTGGATGATAGGTAATCATCCTAACAAATATAATAGATTGTCCAATATGATCTAAGTAAATTGTCCTTTATGATATGATAGAGTAATCTAATCACATGATCAATTTATGCATGATTATTATAAATAGTCCAGAATAATGCATATCATTCTGTATGATTAGAAAAAATTAAAAGTTTTAAATATTGACAAAATTATGATTGGCATATATTTTTTATAATCTGAACTGATCATCCTATATAATATGGATCATACAGTATAATTAGTTTTCTCGCTATTTTTTTTAATTAGTTTAATCACTCTTAATTAAAAGGGATTCTCTAATTAGGTTTTTTATTTTTAATTGATCGTCTAGCACGTTTAACATCATCCTACATAATTAGGTTAAAAACTAGAATTTTCTTTAACTCATAATATTACTCCCGTTGAGTGTGTGTGTGCAATGTTACTTAGCTTGGGGTCCACCAGATACATGACTTGGCTTAAGAAAGGTAAAAAATACATTGACAATTAAATTACAGACAATCTCAAACATTTTCTACACGATCATGAGTTGATTGGCATTGTAAGTGAAATTATGGAACATAAAGGTTAGTGAGTAGGGTAAACAAAATAGATATATAAAAATAGCATTAGTAAAGAAATAATAATATTTTTTATCATCAAAAACACTATACTTGGGCCCAGATTTGCATCATTTGCCTTCTCTAGGAGGGACAAAAATATTGGAGGTATGTTGCCTTCTCTAGGCTGGAGAAAAAGCTTTAGGTTCTCTCCCTTCTCCAAGAGAGAGAAAAATGATTCAATCTCAACTACAGTCATTGGAGATGGTGACATAGCTTTCGGCACTCTATCATAATAGGTTTGGTGAGAGTGAGTTGGTAAGGGCTTCTCCACCTTGCAGTGGGAAAAAAAGGATAGATACTTTATATTAGTGCAATACCAAGAGTGGAGGTGTTTGAGGAGTGGACGTAGGTTAAGGTTGACCAAACCAGTATAAAATTTATTATGTGCCTTTTCCATTTTTCACTTTTTTATTTTCCTATAATTTTTCTTTCTTTGCAAGTTTAGTTATTATTTTCAATTTTATTAATCAACTGCGCTTAGTTTAAAACTTTTTGCTACAAGAATTTTTTGCATGTTTTAATAACTTAAAAAAACAAAAACTTTTATATATAAATTTCTTCAGCATGTTATTTAGAGTAATCTATTTGGATCATGTTTTCAACTTGTTCTGTGGCTAAAGCAAAAAATAGTATTCTTGCTTAAGAATTTTTTTAAATTATCAATTCACCCAACCTCTTGGTGTGCCTCAAGATAATTCTATAAAGTTTAACAACCTTCTCAAACTTTCAAGTGGTATTAGAGTGTATTCTCAAAAATAGTATTTTAGAGAACCTAGAGAAAATGATCAATGGCTCAATTTGGAAGTAAGAACGCTATGGAGGGTTATTCAATAAATTTTCCACCTTTATTTGAAAATAAATCTTTTTAATTTTGGAAAATTCACATGTCTACTTTCTTGTAGTCTATAGATTATCGCATGTGGATGTTAATACAAAAAGGATATTCTTCACCTTCTCATTTTGTGAATGGCAGTAAAATTGAACTACCATTAAACGAATAGAGTAATTAAGATAGGGATTTAGCCCAACTGAATGAAAAATATTTAAATTATTTTTTTATATGCATTGAAATCTTAAGATTATATGTGTGTATCAACTTATATTACTTTAAAGGATATTTGGATAAACTATGTATATCCTATGAAAGAACTAGTGAATTAAATTAATCTTGTTTAAACATCCTTCTTTATGACTACAAATTGCTTAGCATGAAACCTAGTGAATGAATTTCTGAAATGTATACTAGGTATACATAAATAGTGACATCCCTATATGCATTGGGTAGAGAAATTTCAAATTTTGAAAATTTTAATAAGATTCTATATTGTCTTCCTAGTTCTTTTGATGCCAAGTTAATTATATTACTGAATCTAAAGACTTAAATGTTTATTCCAATGATAATTTGCTTAGGTCACTCATTACCTACAAGCAATGAGTGAGTCAAACGTAAAGTGATGTAGGAGAAAAAAAAAGGATTGATCTGTAGCATTAAAAGCAAATGATTCTAACAATAACCATTCTACATCAGTGAAAGTGTGTATAGGTTATTAGACCTATTACAATTGTCCCAATGTTAACCAAAATAGGGGTGAATTGGTAATTTAAAAAACTCTTAGTAAATTACAGAAAATTGTTTTATAATTTTAACATAATTTAATTTTTTCCAAAATAAACTTTTCAACCACAAAAATAAAAAGTTCAAAAAAATAAAAAATGCAACAAAAATAAAAACAAAAGAATACAAAAGCTTATAGTGGTTCGGTCCAATTATACCTACGTTCACTCCCTGAAGACTCCCTCTTCAGGTATTGCACTATACCAGAGTGACTCTCCTTTTACTCCCACAGTAAGGTGGAGAAGCCCTTACAATTAACCTCTCTTCCACCAATCCTCAATGCGATAGAGAACTGTCATCCTTTCACACCCTCCTAGTGTCGGTAGAGAACCATTGTCCTTTCACACCCTCCTCGTGTTGAGAGAAAATAGTCATCCTTTCATACCCTCCTGATGTCGATAAAGAACCATCATCTTTCCACACCTTTCTGGTGTCGATAGAGAACTAAATCTTCTCCAAAGATCTTCTTTCAAGCATTTTCAAAAAAGTAAGGAAGAGATTTGACAAACTTACAAAGAGATCATCACATTTGAGCAACCTTGTGAACCCTTCATAAATTCCACTTACATGATCTCTCTATCTATACTCTCAAACACTCTCTTAAAACACTCTCACTCTTGCTCTCAAAGAAAATATGAATAAGCATTCGTGATACTAAGCTTTTAGGACCTTATAAATAAAAGTAATGAAAAATTAACCAAAAAGCTAAAATTTTCAATTTCATCGTCCATGATCGTATAATACAATCGCACATTGTACATACAATCAGTTCAAAAATTTCTTGTTTGATCCCGTGTGAACTGGTTTCATACTTTGGATAACATACTGTATAAATCCCACATCATACAGTATGATCTATTTTAACCAAATCACTATTTATTGAGTAAACAAACAACAACTACAACATCAAGCCTTTATCCCACTATGTGGGGTCGGCTACATGAATCCTTTTTCTCCATTGTGTCCTATTAAAAGCCAAATTCTCGTTTAAATCTAATAAAGAAAGGTCATTCCTAATATTTTCTAACCAAGTCTTTTTAGGTCTACCCCTACCTTTCTTAACACAAGTCAAATCTAATACCTCTACTCTCTTAACTGGGTCGTCGGAAGGCCGCCTTTTTATGTGACCAAACCATCTAAGGCGACTCTCTCTAATCTTATCTTCTACTGGAGCTACTCCAACCTTTTCACGTATATGCTCATTTCGTATCCTATCTCTAAGGGTAAAGAAAGAAAGATTTATATCCTCTAATATATAGTGGATTTTTCATCTGAGCCGGGCCCCATGGTTTTTTCCTTTTTGAATTATTCATGAATTTCTAATCCTACTATTTTTATCTATGAGTGCTAATTTTTTGTACAACATTAAGATGTTAAACACACACTTTACTGACTCAATTTTTTTGGCACATAATTGTTAAGACACCTGTCATTCACTTATTGGTTTACATCATGTACCGTTATGTACTATCTTGATTATCTTGCTTAAACTCATCTATATAATACATTGTAATTGATGATACAGACATCAATACATTATTTCATTTCCCTGTTTCTTTCCCTGTCTCAGCTCGTCTTCTCTCTGTTTCCCGTTTTTGCCTCAGCTCCAGACATTCTCATGGTATCAGAGCACAACTGCTCCACAGCATTCAACTCTTCACATGGCTGAACAAGGATCCACAACCTCTCACCGCACAGCGTCTTCCACCTCCGATACTATCACCGAGTTTGTCATTCATCCCTCTCTCAAATTCCTCATATCTAATATCAAGAATCTTGTCCCCACACAACTTGTCTCCGAAAACTACGCAATTTGGCGATTACAACTCTACCAACACTTCTCCGCGAACGGCTTCCATGACCATCTCACCGGCCTCGATAGCTGTCCGCCAGCGTCCATAGCTACAGAATACAAACTATGGACTCTCATCAACCGCAATCTCGTCTTTGCGCTTCTGTCAACAATTTCATCCTCAATTCTACCATATGTCATTTCGCTCAACACAGCTCACGAAGTGTGGATTACGCTAGAACGCCGACTCCAACCTACCAATCGATCCCGCATCATACAGCTCAAGAACGAGCATTTGACACCCAAGGGCTCAACCCAGTACTCTCCATCAAATCCAAATGAAAGATCGCACGATGCAGCAATATCTTGATCAAACCAAGATCCTCGTCGACAACATTGCGGCCGCCGACTCCACCATCGACACGGAAGACCTAGTTCTCTACATCCTAAATGGACTACCCTCAACCTATAACGCCTTCAAAACTTCCATAAGAACCTCCCTTCAACCCATTTGTCTCGATGATCTTTATTCTTTGCTATGCAGCAAAGAAATCAATCTCCAGCACCAGCATCTCAAAGAAACATCGCAATCTGAGGTGCTAGCACTTCTTTCCAACAGAACTTACAACAACCGCGGGCAGCTCAACAAGCCTCGCGGGAGAAATTTCACTCCTCGCCCCCAATCCTCCCCGGATCTCCAAAATCCAATCAAGAACAGCTCCAACAGACCAAACTGCAAGATCTGCGGCAAAACAGGACGCTCGGCGCTAAATTACTGGCACTGCTGCAACCTCAACTACGCTCCTCCATCAAATCCCAAAGCTCTCGCTGTCCAATAGCAGTTCTCCTCTACTACGGACTGGATCTTGGACTCCGGAGCTTCGTCCCATCTCACCGCTGATGCCTCCAACCTCTAGTAGATCACGCCGTATAATGGACTTGATTCAGTATCCATTGCTAATTTACGCAATATTTTACATGTTCCGTCACTTTCTCATAATTTGCTTTCTGTCTCTAGATTAGCATCTGACAACAATATTTCCATATGCTTTAACGCTAACGAATTTTTTATAAAGGATCGTCAGTGCAATCAACTGCTTCTCCGCGGTCACAAACATAATGGTCTATACCGTCTCAAGGCTCCTTCCACACCTACCTCTTTACCAACATGTCCATTTAAATCTCCTCCAATAAAAACTCTTTCTTCAAGAGGTATATTTTGTATTAATTCTTCTAAGTCATTCCAAAAATTTAATTTAGAACTTATATCCAAACCTACCTGAGGAGCATAAGCACTTATAATATTAACAATCTTATCCTCAACAACAATCTTTAAAGCTATAATTCTATCACCAATCCTATTAATTTTTATAACATTATCCTTTAAACTCTTATCTATAATGACACCTACACCATTTCTAGTACGACTCCTACCCGAATACCAAAGTTTAAATCCTAAACTATCGATTTCCTTGGCCTTCTCTCCAACCCACTTAGTTTCCTGAATGCATAAAATATTTAATTTCCTATGAATCATAATATCTATTAACTCCATTAATTTACCTGTAAGGGAACCTATATTCCAAGTTCCTATCCTAATTTTAGTATCATGGACTAGCTTCTTTGCCCACATCCGTCCTTGATGCGGGAACCCTTGCCTATTTAACACTGCACCCGGGCGCCGGTGCAGCGGCCCTTGCACACTTGTCACTGTATTCAGGCCATACAGCACGTCGCTTCCAGGGGATGCCCTAGCATTAACACAATTTCTTAAAGGATTCATGTCATTTTTGTTCGACAAGTTTTACGCTGGCTGTCGACTACCTAACGCAACCCTCCACTTTTCTCATCCAGGACTTGGGACCTAGCAACGACAGTGTTAAATCACTATTTATTGAGTAAGAATAGTTTAAAAAATTTACCTATTCATTTTGTACTATGGAAGTCATCTCTACGAGCCTAAGATCATACAGTACGAACATTTCAAAAAATTTACCTATTCATATGAATTAAATGATATGCACCCATTTTAAACTCTAGATATTATTTGTACGAACCTAAACTCGTACAATATGAATAGTTTAGAACAATTTTGAGTTCATTCGGGATGAACTGGTATGTAGCCATTTTGTACCATGGACGTCATTTGTATGAAGGTAACTTTATACAAGATGAATAGAACTTAGAAAATTCTCCAGGTATGATTCAATTAATTACATTCTAGATGAACACTAGGGTTAAATCATTCCATACGATCCAAAATTGTACAATATGATTAGTTTAAAAAAAATACAAATTTTTTATACTCCCGTAGTATATGTGCGCACGATTACCCAATTACAATCACACTGTCTCAGGCGTAAGAAAAATATAAAAAATATCGACTTCAAATACAATAAACCCTAATCTAATATGTCTTGAAGTCTTCAGCAGTCTTGAGTATGATTTCCCTGAAATATTAGTACACATGAATAGCAAAAGAAATATTTTCAATATATGTTAGGAGAAACAATAATCAATATAATAAGATTTTGGAATCATCAAAAACATACATGATATAAAAACATAATTATGAAAACTAAGTTTTAATAATCTCCTCCTTTTTTATGATGGCAAAATAATTCTTGTTTGAGTTAACATTTAAAGGAAATTTTCTCCTTAGCTTCCCCTAAATGAATGGCTAATTTACATAAAGAGGTTCCCATAAAGATAAAAAAATAAAAAATAATAACTATTACAATAAAAAATAGCTCGAACAAAAAATATGTACATGAACATTCAAAACATTCAAAACATACACACATAACATTAAACACATTCACAATATAACATGTTTATACATAGAGCACATATACATCAATCATCAAACAACATTATGACTCCCCCTTTTGAAAATAACAAATAGGGAAGTATATCATGAAATGAAAGATTTATATAGAAAAACCAAAAGAGTTGAAGAAGAAAAGGATTTTAAACCAATTGCAAATATAATATTAACTTTTTAATACTAAAAAAAAAATTAAAAAAATTTTAAATCAAAGAGCAACTAAGATAAGAAAAGTCAACTAGGTTCATTGTTCATGCTAGATAAATTAAATTAAAAAATGATTATATCAAAAATAACAAAATAAATATTAATTAATTTTGAATTCAATAGTGAATATGATTGTTAATTAGATGGATTTAGATTAAAGATAGAATGATAAAAGAAAGAACCCTATAAATGTTTTCAATTGGTGATAATGCGTATCTTTTCAAATATTTGTAGCACACTTTGTCTATCTTTTCTATTTGGGCTAATTTTATGCCTTTTTCACTTTGCGAACCAATGCACATCTTTTCTATTTTTGCACACTTTGTGCATTTCACTTTTTTTACTATTTAGGTCTTTCCAATATTAGTAATCTAAATTCAAATTCCACTAATAATAAAAATAAATATATTAAAAAATTATAAAAAAATAAGAAGACATCAATATTACAATAATTATAGCTTAAATATGTTTGTCTATAAGAACATAAAATTGGTCTCCTTGTTTATATCCAGTCATAATTCAATTTAAATTTTTGAAAGATTAATTTTGTAAGGAAATTAATTTGTAGAGCAAAGTAATTGAGAATCCATTCCAATCATAAACTACAAAAGATTTTTCCATTAAAAACATAAACATTTCAAGAAATAAAATTCAATGCATGTATACAAAATATTCAATTATTTCATTGATATCAATGAGCACAAACAAACATATTTCTCATTTCATATCATTCAACCTAACATCATCTAACTAACATCATCTTAGGAATTTAAAACAACATAGAAAAACACTAAACTCATAAGAGAAACATCACAACATAACAACAGCAAACATAATAACTCATAAGCAATAATAGCACAGAAGTACATCTAGTAATTAGAGGGGCCTTAATCTAGAGGAGGTGGTGGGTTGAACATTAAAAAATAACTATTGATCATAGCTACATTCATGTTCACTAAGTCAAACTACCCTCAGATCCAACTCATGTCTTCATGATATCTTTCATCCTGCTGATTTAAGTGATTCTCAAATTGATCAAAGAATTAATTAAAATGAGTTTCTAATCTATTGAAGCACTAAACCATTTCTTGGTAGAAATTATAGTCCAAGTCTAGGTACAGGTGCAGGTGCTGGAGAAGGAGCTCCCCCTTCTTTCTCTGGATCATCACTCTCATAACATTGATCCCACCCAAAAAGTGCCCAAAAAGAGGCATTAAAATAAGTAAATAGGTAATTTAGTAATAGAAAAGATGCTCACAATCATTACTTTTTTTGGAAACTCTATTGAAGTTAGTGAGAGAAAGTATGGGATTTTGAAAGGAATTCTGTTGATTTTTCAAATCTTTAGTGTCCTTTTTCTCAACTATTTTGAATGGCTTTTCTCTACTATCTCTCTGAAGGCTCTTGGTGGCGGTGATGGAGGGAAAGTGCCTAGCTTCTTCTGAAGCATAGGCGAATATCCAAAAAGGTTTGAATGTTGTTGTGCAAGCATCCTCATAAGTTTTAAATGGAGGTTCTAGAGCCCGAAGAATTTAAAATTAAAACCTACTTTTTAAAGTGTGATTAAAAAATTGGATTTGGAAGCTTTATCTTCAACTGGAATGAAGGTTTATTCAAATAAATGTTTCAAATCATTATCTCTTTTGACTACTCCAATTCTGTGTAACAGCATTGTTACTGCACTTATTGAAGACAGTAAACTTAAGGAGAATAAGGTGGATGATGAATTTCCACTATTTAATATTAGTAAAGGCCCTGTTATTCCAGATAAACATATTCCCCATATTTAGAATAACAACAAGTTTGTGGATAATGGATATAGATGTGAAGCTACTATGGCTTGGACTAAGAAGCCAAATATCAGAGTGGACAAACTGGATCTTGGATCTTTTCTAGCTGTAGATGGAAAAACTATCTTGCTTCATACTGATAATGAAAATGAAAATGCAAAGAAATTGGAATATTCTCTTGTGGTTAGAGTGTTTGGAGATAACGTACTATTTTCATCATTGTGTATTGAATTAAGGAGGCAATGGAATCGATTTGGGAAATTAAACATAATTGGATTGGGCCTAGGATGGGTGTTGTGTTCGTTTGGAGATCAAATAGCTATGGAGTCAATTTTGATAGAAGGACCATGGTATGTCAAAGGCCATGTAGTGGGGATGGATAAATGGTCACCTACATTCTCTTTATCATCTCTTAATGGTATTTTAGCTCCTTTGTGGATCAGATTCCCTAACTTTCCTTTACAACGCTGGGAGGAGATCAACATTTGCAGGATAGCATCTCAAGTTAGTAAGCCCTATTTGCTTGATGAGAACATTTTCCAATGGGGTAGAAGAGAATACGCTAGAGTATGTGTTCAAACTCCTTTAAATGTTAAATTACCCTTTAGTATTTGTATGGAAGGATTATCTGTTAAATTTTTTTAGAGAATCAAATATGAGGGCATCTCAAAATTGTGTTTTAGATGTGGTAAAATTGGCCATGTCTTAACAGAGTGTAAGGATTCTAAAAAGGAAGATGCTAGTTGCACTATAATTTCTGATTTGGTAAGGAATAAAGAGGTTCAATCAAATAAATTTGATGTTGAATGTACAAAGTAGCCTAATGAAGAAGCAAATTATGGGCCATGGCTTCAAGTTAAATATGGTAATAAAAAACAAAAAAATTTGGGTTTAAGAAGGAATAGGCAATTTGAGTCTTCATTGTCTTCAAAAAAGGTGTATGTTCCCAAACAAAATTAAAAAGTTCTAAAGAAAGAACAAGCTAGTTTAGCTGAAATCCTAAAATTAGTACCTGAAGAAACAAATACTTATGTGAATGATAGGGAAGAGCTGGAAGATGTCTTGGTTGTTGTTGATACTTCTGATATAACGGTTACAGAAGCACAGGAATCAGCTTCTAAAATTGAAATTCTTATGCTTAACAAGTATGGCATTTTATCTGATTTGGAGGAAAAATTTATGAACGAGAATATGGAGGTGGATGTGGATAATGTTGTTGAAGAAGGGGAGTTTGTATTTGGTATGGAGAATATTGTAGCAGATATTAGTTTTAAAGAAGTTCTGGAGCATAAGTCAGGATTGGAGCTACCAAGCATGAACCATTCCCAGGACTATATAGTGATTGAAAATGCTTCTTCTAGAAAGTCAAATTGCTTAAAGAACTAAAATCCTTGGGCTCGGGTAATATAATTACTCATAATAGAAAGATGGATGCTAGTAAAAATAAAATGAGTAGGGGTCCTACCCCCTTGTTTAATTAATCACTTCTTTTGCTTTTTTGGAATTATAGAGGGGCCAAGAAAAGAGAGGCCGCTCTATATCTCAAGGAGTTTGTAAAAGATAATGATGTTTAGTTTGTGGGTCTTGTTGAAACAAAAGTAAGCTCTTTAGAAAATCTTCAAATTCTTGGGTTTCTAGAGAATAAATGGGACTCATTTATGGTCCCATCTAATGGCCTTTCTGTAGGTATTTTGGTTTAATGGAGGAAGGATTTGGCTTCATTTTCAATGGTGGAGGTTTCTTCTCAATTGATCATTGGAAATTTAGATGTTGTTAATAGAGGTTGTTGGGTGGTATATAAACAGTTTATGATAGTAGGAATATGCTTGATAGGAAATCTTTATGGGATTGTTTGGTGAAGTTTTACTCTGATACTAGACCTTCGGTGATTGGTGGAGACTTTAACTGTGTACTGCCGCAGGAGGAGAAAAGAGGAGGAAGAAAATTCATTTTTTCTCAAGGTGCTAAGGATATGAAGATGTTTATATGTAACAATGATTTTCATGAAGTTGTGAAGTTGGGTTTATTGGACCCAAATTTACTTGGTGCAACAATAAATCTGGAGGTTCTTGCTTCATAGAAAGACTGGATAGATGTCTTATAAACTTTGTAGCTATGAGCTCCATTCATCTTGCTATTGTGAAACATTTGTCTTGAATTGCCTTGGATCACTGCCCCATTATTTTGGAGGTTTTAAAACCGGTGTTGTTTCATAACAGAGGAATTTTTTTTTAAGATGTTTGTACCTCTTATCACGGGGCTTTTGCAATTGTGGAGAAAACATGGAAGAGGTTTGCAGGTAATGATCTAACTACTTCTTTAAATTTAAAGTTTAAATGGACTTTAAGAGCTTTGTTTTATTGGAGCAAAGCAAAGTTTAAAAGCCTAAATGTGTTGAGAGACTCTTTGATGAAAGAAATTTTTAAACTTCAAATGGAGGAGGCGGATGGACTGTTCACTGAAGAAAAACTGCTATTGTTACTGTCAAAGATTAATGAGCTGAATAGTACTCTTGCTCGGCTTAATATTTTGTGGAAACAGAGAGCTAAGGCTAAGTGGATGGAAGAGAGAGATCCAACCTCTTTCTTTCATGCATTTACAAATGCAAGAAGAAGCTTAAATTGGTTAAAGCACATCAAGAGTGAAGATGGAGTATGGACAGATAAGCTATCAGAGGTGGAGAAAATTATTTCAATTTTTTTTTAAATCAAAGTGGGTGCATAGAAATTGTGTGATGGAAGGCTAGTCGAGACCTGATTCTTTGATTGAGGAAAGTGATCACTTCATGTTGGATGTTGAATTTACTAAGGAGCTTCAAGTAGTGGTGGACAACTTGGGGAAGAACATCTCACCTGGCTTGGATGGGATAACATTTTCTTTTATTAAAGGCTTCTGGAAAGTGATTCATCATTATGTTTGGAATGTTATTAATATGTTTCTCAAAACAGGGATTATGAATCATACATGGAAGGAAACTTTGATTGTGTTAATACCAAAATTGCGAAATTCAACAACTCCATTAAACTTTCATCTGATTAGTCTATGCATGACTATTTATAAATTAGTAGCAAAGCTGTTGTTGAACATATTGGAGCTGGTAATTTACAAGACCATTTCGGCTGATCAAGTGGATTTCATAAAAGGTAGATCCTTGTCGGATCATGTTCTTTGGCTCAATAGGAGTTTAATAAATTTCATTACTCCAAAGCTAAGAAGGGACTTGTGGCTATCAAAATTGATATGGAATAGGCATATGACAGTATAGGTTGGCAGGCTTTAAGGCAAGTCCTCGTCCACTTTAATTTTCCTAGCAATTTTTTTGATTTATTATTGAATTGTGTTTTGGATCCAAAAATTTTTCATTTTGATCAATGGGAAAAAATCTGATTGGATTGAAGCTAAGAGTGGGTTTAGACAAGGGTGTCCTCTATCCCCATTTCTTTTTATATTGTTCTCTCAAATTTTATCTAATGCTTTTAATCAAAGTGGAAGGAATATGGGTATTCAAATTGCTACTAATGCACCTAGAATATCTCATTTTCTTATGTCGATGATATTCTAATTTTTTCTAAAGCCAACATGAGGAAAATCAGGAAGGTGAAAAATATTTTGAATAAATATTGTAAGTGGTCAGATCAAATGGTGAATCACAACAAATCAATGATTTTATTTAGAAAATCTATCAACCAGAGGAGAAAGAAAGAAATTGTAAAGGAATTAAGGTTCATTACTGTTAAGGAATTGTATTACCTTGGTGTAAAGTTAACTTTAAGGAGGATGGTGGGTTCGGATTTACAGAAGCTTATGGAAGTGGCTTTGAATAAATTAAACATTTGGGGTAAGAATTTTATTTCTTTGGAAGGCAAATTGGTATTGGTGAAATCAACTTTCTTATCTTTACCAATCTTTTTGTCAACTCTTTCTTTGGTTCCATTGGGAACCTTAAAGGATTTTGATAAAATGTGTAGAGCTTTTTTGTGGAAAAAGAAGAATGGAAATTTGGGAATGCACTATGTCTCTTGGAAAGTGTTATGCAAACCAAAACAAAAAGGTAATATGGGACTTTTTTCGACAGTATCTAAAGTGGGGCCTCTTTATGCAAATTTGCATCGGATTTCTACATGAAGTTGGATTCTTTCCTCAATCCCTTTCTTCAACTTGGAAAATATTATGCAATGGTACTAAATATATTAGAAATATTGTAAGATGGAGGATTTCTAATGGGAATTCTATTAATTGGTTGCATGATTCTTGGATATTGGATAAGAATATCTCTAAATTGCCTACTTTTGTAAGAAATTTGGAAATCATTAAGTGAAATTTAAGTTAGCTTCTAGAGAGATGAAGGATCAAAGGGGTTTGGGTGATCAAACCATGGAAGAAGAACACACTGTAGGTGTTAGTGCTATGGAAGTCATTATTTCTCCTTTAAAGTTGGTTGATGATGCCTCTAGCTTCGGAGCTGAGAAGAAACAGACTTCAAATTTGGAGTCAGGTATGGTTTAAAAAAAAAGTAGCTTTCCATCTAACTTAAAAAAGTTTGATGTGCTAAGTGAGTTGGTAGAAGAGGGGGATGCAGTAATTTCTCTTTTGGAAAAAAAAAAGATAAGGTATGGTTGAATCACCCATTGGATTATAGGATGTTATTAAATATCTAGACAATAAGGATGACAGCTCTTCTAGTGTGAAGAAAAAACTTTTAAAGGAAATCAGAAGCTTGGGTCCGATTAGATCTTCTCTGAGAAATAGAAGGCATGATGGGGAGATGAAAGACAAGCCAGGGATTTCTCCCCCTTTCAATATTTAATGGCTTTGATAGTATTCTGGAATTATAGAGGAACAAAGAAGAAGCAAGCTTCTCTATATCTAAAGGAGTTTGTGAAGGAGCATGGAATTCTGTTTGCGGATCTATTAGAAACAAAATTATCTTCTATAAGTAGAAGTGAAGTGGATGAATTAATAGGTGTGGATTGGAATTTGTATCATGTTCCATTTAATGGCTTATTTGGAGGAATACTGGTTCTATGGAAATCCTTAGTGCTTTCATTTTCAGTTTTATTTGAATCTCAACAAATGGTAACAGGAGATCTCTTGTTACCTAATGGAGATTCTTGGAGGATATCTGTTGTATATGGAAGTATAGATATCTACAAGAGGAGAGAGCTTTGGAGGGATTTGGAAGCCTTCTCTACTAAAGACATCCATATGGCTGTTGGGGTTGATTTAATTGCTTACTGTCAAAGGAAGACAAAAGAGGTGGTAAACAATTTGTATTTTCTCAAGGTTCAAAGGACATAAAATCCTTTGTAATCAATAATGATCTTCATGAAGTTGGGTACTGTGGTCCAAAATACACTTGGTGTAATAAAAAAACTAGAGGAGCAAGGATTATGGAAAGATTAGACCGGTGTTTTGTGAATCCAACGGCTTTAAATACATAACAAAAATTATTTGCTAGACATCTGGCGAGGATAGCATCAGACCACTATCTGGTATTAGTGAAGCTTCTTGAGGTTTTACAGGTAAATAAAAAAATTATCAAATTTGAAGATGCTTGGTCTTCTTTCCCAGCTTCATTTGGTATTGTTCATAATGTTTGGAGAAAGAATGTATGGGGAAATTGCTCTAAAATTTTGAATATTAAATGCACAAGGGCTTTAAAATCCTTGTTTTTTTGGAGCAAAGCAAAGTTGAAGAGTTTTTCACCACTAAAAGATTGCCTTTTAAAAGAGATTTTAGATCTTCAATAAAAGAAATTAGAGGTTGGATTTCTTTCGAAGGAAGAGAGTTGGCAGCTCAAAGTGAAGATTTCTGAACTAAATGCGACCTTAGCTAGATTAAACACTTGGTGGAGACAACGTGCTAAGGTTAAATTATTGATAGATGGAGATTCTAATTCTAAGTTCTTTCATTCATTTGCTAGTGCTAGAAAAAACTCAAATTGGATAATCAAAGTGCAGGATGAAGATGGATCTATGGTAGAAGACCAAAATCTGATTGAAGACATTTTTATGCAGTTTTTTAGTGGGAAATGGAAGCAGAGAATGTGTATTTTGGATGGTTGGTTGGATCCTTTGGTTACACTTGAAAATTCTGATGTATTATGGCTAAACAGAGCAGTCACTTGGAAAGAAATGGAGGAGGTTGTTTTCCAAACTACAGGAAGTGTTGCTCCGGGACTAGATGGAGTCACATACTCTTTTTTCAAACACTACTGGGAAATTGTGAAGGTAGATATGTGGAATGCAATTTTTAAATTCTTTGAATCATGGAAGATGAATAAGTAATGGAAGGAAACACAAATTGTGCTTATACCAAAGGTTCCCAATCCGGTTAATACTTCAAGTTATAGACCGATAAGTCTATGCAATACAATGTATAAGGTGACGACAAATATAATTTTGAATAGAATGGTGAATATTTTGCCTAAACTTATATTAGATGAACAAGTGGCTTTTCTTAAAGGTAGATCGATGTCAGAACATGTGTTGATTTTCTAAGAAATGTTCCACAAATTCAGAGTTTCCAAAGCATCAAAAGGATTAATTGCTTTCAAAATTGATATGGATCAAGCTTATGATTTAATGTGTTGGGCTACTTTGAGAAAAGTTCTAGAGAACTATGGATTTCCTTGTAGATTTTCAAATCTTATAATGGAGTGTGTAGAAGATCCAATGTTCTCCTTACTTATCAATGGTAATTCTTCTGCATGGATCAATGCAAAAGTGGATTTCAGCAAGGTTGTCCCCTATCACCTTTCCTCTTCATTTTGTGTTATCAACTTCTTTCAAAAGTCCTTCATCAAAGAAATTATATAATTGGTATTCATAATTGTATTAAAGGCCCACAAATTTCTCATTTACTATATGCGGATGATATGATAATATTCTCTGAAGATAATGTTAAAATGGTGAAGGAAATCAAATGTATTTTATCCATTTTTTGTCAATGGACTGGACAAAGGATAAATGCAAAGAAATCTGTAACTATTTTTTGGAAAATTTGTAAAGAATAGCAGGAGAAGGGCTATAAATCAGATTATGGGATTCAATGAAGTAAAGGAACTTATATACCTTGGAGTGAAAGTGGTGCTGAGAAGACTGCTGGCTTCCGATTACCAAGGTATGATGGATAAAGCTTTAAAGATGTTGAATATGTGGGGTACCAAATTCTTATCTCTAAGCTAGAAAGCTAATCTTAGTAAGATTTTTTCTACGATCTTACTCGATTTTTCACTCAACAAATTCTCTTATTCCTAGAAGTGTTTTAAAGGTGATGGACAAACTATGTAAAAATTTCATATGGAATAAAAAAGGAGGATTGGGCATGCATTATGTTAGTTGGGATGTGTTGTGTAAACCAATAGAATGGGGAGGACGTGGTTTACAATCATGTGTCAACAAATTGGGCCCTTTAAGGAACAAGGTGGCATGGAGATTTCTCCAAAATAGGAACTCATTGATCCATAGAATACTGGAACCAAAATATGGAAATCGAATGGTGGGTACTGGTTATAGAAAAGGGAATTCTGCAACATGGAAGATCATCCTGGAAGGTTCAAAATCCCTTAAAAATATTATAAGATGGAAGATTGCTGATGGTAAATCCATAAATGTCTTCAATGATATTTGGATTTGGGATAAATGCATCGATAGATAGCCTACTTTTGTGACTGTTTTAGAAAATGAAGAGCTGACAGTGGATGAGCTGATGTGGAACGATAATTGGAACATAGCTTGTCTTCATAATTTATTTGGCAATGAACTTGTGGAAGTAATCTTACAAATCAAAATAGTGGAAAATCTGGAGCAAGATGAAATGGAATTGATACATATGAATTCAGGGAGATCTTTGTCATACTTAGTCACTAAGAATACTTTAAATGACAATGGTAGCATTGCTTACTAGAAGTGGATTAAGAAGATTAAATTGATGCCAAAGGTTAAAGTTTTTTGGTGGCATGTATTCAGCAAAGTAATTCCAACAAATCAGTTTTTATATTCTAGGAAAATTCAAGAGAATATGGAATGTCCTAGAGGATGCAATATAATAGAAGATATGGATCATGTTATCACTGGATGTGAGAAGCTACAAATTATCATTGGCCTGTTTAACAGTTAGGGATTTCAAATCCCAGCATTCATTAACCTGGAAGAATGTTGTAATTGGCTTTAAAGATCTACTAAGGATAATAATTTCTTATCTAAACTGTATTGCAACACAGTTTATTTAACATGGAAGGCAAGGAATAAGTTTATTCATTAAGGACAAAATGAAAGCTCAAAATTCATTGCTGTTCAAGAAGTATCATGGTCATCATTCAATAGTTCTTATGGCAACATAAGCTCGGGCAAATGGGATTTTAATCAGTTAGGTGACTGTGTAAATGTTGGCACCCTCCTCCACCTGATTGGATCAAAGTGAATGTAGACGCTTCTTTATTTCCTTCTTATAAGGTGGGTATTGGAGGTGTATTTCGAGATTATAAAGGTAAATTCTTGATGGATTTTGGGAAAAAATGTTTTCATTGGGACATCTCACAACTAGAATTATCTTCTATTCATCTAATAAAAGAAGTTCTCAAAGATTGGATGCTTCAATACAAGGGAGTTATCATTGAAGGAGATAACACTAATGTTATCCAATATATTCGACAAAGCATCAAATTGGGAGGTAAACTGATGGAAATTATGATTTTCTTAAAGAGTTTGAAAATGTTATTTTTAATTATGTTGATAGAAATAGCAATAAGTTAGTGGATCTTTGTGCTAACTATATTATATTTAGTGATTTCATTTGGGATGATATTAGCTCTAATAAGGTTCCTCCTTTGTTTTTTAATTTGTTAAAGGAGGAACTAAGTGGTTGTAGTACCTAGGTTGTTTTTTGTTTGCTCTTTTAATTATTGCAATAAAATCCTTTATTGCTTCTTCAAAAAAAGTGCAATTTAAGCTTCTTTATCTTGGAGGGAACCTGGAATAAGGATCATCTTCAAATGTTCTTTGGAATTCATTTGTGGAACTAATATTACAAATTCCCATCTATCTTGATCAAGGGACAGATAGAATTGAAGTTTAAAGCAGCAGGAAGATCTATTGCAGCATTATCTCAAGAAGCAGTTCAGGAGGACATTGCATATTGTGAGATGTGGAAATGGATAAAGAAAATAAAATTAAGACCACGTGTAGAGCTATTTTGGTGGAGATTGTACAATGATGCTATTCTAGATAATTCCTTATTATTATATAGAAGATTGAACAATTACTGTGGATGTCCGAGAGGTTGTGATGAGGAGGAAGCAACAACCACATTACTAGAAAGTGTGGAAAATTGTTGAAAGTAATTGCTCTGTTAAATAAATGGGGATTTCAAGTACCTCAGTTTGAAAATTTTATTGAATGCTTAATTGGTTTAGAGAGAATGTCAGGTAATAATTCTCTCATTGTAAATATTTACTGTACAGCAATTTTTCTGGTTTGGAAGAGCAGAAATTTGTTGGTTCATGAAGGAAAGGAAGAATCTGATGTATCTATTGTGGCAAACATGATGAATATGGATGCTATTACATCGCCTATAATTGTCTATTCAGACAATTGGGATGTCAACCAATTTAAGCTGTTTTCTTCTTGGCATCCTCCTCCACCCGGATGGATAAAGATCAATGTTGTTGCTTCTCTAAGTAGTAACAATAAGGCTGGTATTAGTGGAGTGGTTAGAGATGATAAAGGCAGGTTCTTACATGCTTTTGGTATCCAATACTTGCACTGGGACATTGCCCAGTTGGAACTTCTAGCGATTTAAACTATAAAGAATGTCATACAGGATTGGATGTTGGAAGCACAAGGTGTAATTTTTGAAGGGGATAACTTTATTATCATCAAGATTCTTCAACAAGCTTTGAAGAGAGTGAAGAATGAAGAAATAATTGAAGATGATTTGGCTTTCATCCAAGAGTTTAATCAAGTTTCTTTCAATTTTACTACTAGAGGATGTAATAAATTAGCATATTGTTGTGCTAATTTTTCTTTGGCTAAAAGTTTTATTTGAAATGATCTTAATGATGTAGAAATTTCTCCTTCATTCTTGTTTATTATGAAGAAGGAATTTGAATCTTTAGCTTTGCTTAGAGTAGTTTGTAATAACTTTTTTATTCCAATGCAATGTTGATCTTTTCTTCAAAAAAGGGTAATTTAGTAATGGGAGGATATGGGTGGATAAGATTGTACTTCTTTTCAAAGATATAAGCAACTATATGTCTTAAAGCCACATTTTGCTTTCTCTTATGATATGGTAGTCCAATCTAAGAAAGATTGTAAATTTAATCCATGATGAGTTGGACTTCATCAAAAGGTTTTTTCAGTCATTATCAAATAAGTGACTGTGGACAAAAGAGGAGTCATGTTAATTTGATCACGAGCTTTTAGAATAATTGAGGTTCTCAAAATGTGATGGATGATCCTGAAACTTTGATTAAGAGTGTAAAATCGAGACAAATGACTCACTTCGGTGAGACCTCTAAGAGTTTGATTAATTTCAGACCAATCAATGTCAGCTCTAGAGGTTAAAGTATCCACTCTAATCCCTTTGGTTCTCAAGTGGAGGAAGTTGCCTAAATCTTCCTTTATAATTTCTACATATTTCTTGAGAACATATGAGGTTATCCTAGAGTGCTCATAATTTACTTTCATGTTAGAAAAAAATAATTAGAATGTCTCTATGTGGAAGGCATATATGAGAATCAGGATAAATGAAAGTTGAGCTGAAGCGAATAAGGGCATAACAGATAAATGAATATTACCCTGTATGAGAAGTCGAGAAGGGGTGATTTTAGTAGCAGATTGCCTAATATAGGCATCCTCATTCTCTTTGGATAAAAAGTTATCATCCCTACAATTTCTATAAGAAGATCCCTTAGAGAGGTTGGGTCATTTGCTTCTACTAGCCATTCCTAAGATATGGGCACTATAGGTTTGGAACGGATAAGAAAGTGATGAAAAACGTATCCAAAGAACCTTCTACATAAAGAAAAATGACATAATGTATAGTACAAAATTTAGATTGTACGTATAATTTTAAAATCATACTGGACGAAAATAATTTTGTACATATGAATGGATACGGCCAAAAATGAAATAGCTTTTTGTAAAATGCCATTTCTGAGGCATCCTTTCTTATAGGCTTTTTAACCATATGATCATACAAATGAACATGTGTTTTTCTAGGATGATCAGAATATTAAAGATCATTTTAATGATGTTTAGGTTCATCCTCCACAGAAACTGACAATAGGATCGTACAGACAAAATATGATTTTGTACGTACAATCTACAAACAATAATTGACACCAACGGGAAAACTGTCCCCACTTGTACAAATGAAATTGCATATATCATACATTATGATAATTCCATTGTACAGTATAAACATAATAAAAAAACTAAGTTTTGCATGCTGAACTTAGAAACTTATCATATACAAGCTACAGAATTCGTACAGGATAAAAAAATTTTGTATAGTACAAAAAGAACACTTAGAAAACAAGACATGATAATCAAAAAATCTTCTCAAAAAATCACCTTACACCAAATGACTTGCTTCCATTAAAATCAAAATCAAAACTGAAAACACAAAAATAAACACACAAAAATAAAGAAAATAACTAAACACAGATAAACTAAATAAACATATATTCATAATAAATCAAGTTTGCATGATTTTCAATTTAAGCATTAAGATTAATCACACCTAACCTGGTTCTTAAGATGCTAAATGTGTTAAAGGCTATTAATTTTGTGAAAATATCTACTAGTTGATTTTTAATAGTAACATGATACAATTATTCCTCTAATTTTTCTTTATTATCAGATTTACCCTAAGGGTCCTTATCTAACTACTCTAAAGAACTCATTGGTGTGGTCACTAGTTTAGCATTATCCATTTTATATTTCTTTTAGATGCCCTTAATATATTTTGACTGCCTTAGAAAAGTTTCTTCCTCATTTTATTTTATGTTAAAACTAAGAAAATAACTCAAATCACTCATCAAACTCATCTCAAATTCACTACTCATTATTTTCAAAAAATCATCACATAGATTTTTATTTATAAATCCAAACAAGATGTCATATGTTGAACAATGAGTATGCCATCTCCTATCCTCTTTAAAAAGAGAGTGGTGTCCACTTCCTTTCACAAAAGGACTTTCTAATAGGAATGTGCTTAACTTCTCATACCAAGCCCTAGGTATATGTTTTAGTCCATACAATGCCTTTTTCAATTTAAACACATGATTAGGGAATTTAGAATTTCCAAAACATTGAGGTTGATTAATATAAACATCCTCTTGTATCACCACATTCAAAAAGGCACTCTTAACATCCATTTGATATAATTTAAAACCTTTAACACAAGAAAAGGCTTACAAAACCCTAATTGCTTCAAGTCTAGCTATAGATGCAAAAGTTTCTTCAAAATTAATCCCTTTTATTTGATTATACTACTTAGCCACCAATCTTGCCTTATTTCTAATCATAACTCTTGAATCTTTTATTTTATTTTTAAACACCACTTAGTTCCAACAGCACTTTGATCCTTATGCTTTTCAATCAATTCCCAAATGCCATTTCTTTTAAATTGATTTAATTCTTTCTACATTGCCAAAATCCAAAATTCATTCAAAAGTGTTTGATATATATTAGTGGGCTCAATCATTGATATAAATGTAGAATGGTTCACTTCTTTTCTAAGTCCATGCCTAGTCCTAACACCCTCACTAGGGTCAGCTAAAATAGATTCCTTAGGGTGATTCTTAGAAAATTTCCATTTTCTAGACAACGGGTCTTCTTATCCAACTTCCAAATTTTTCTTTTCATTTTCTTGGGAGCTATTTTAAATATGATTCTCTTCTAACTTTAGCTCTTCCAAAACATTAGATTCATCAAACACAACATATTTGGTCTCCTCAACTACAAAAGATCTCTTGTTAAAAACTTTATAAGATTTTCTAACACTAGAATATCCAAGAAAATTTCCTTAATTAGATTTTGGATCAAATTTTCTAAAAGGAGTTTTTCCATTATTATGAATGAACGCCTTACATCCAAAAATATGTAAATGTGATAAATTTGGTGTTCTCCCCTTAAGAAGTTTCAAGGTTATCTTATTTAATTTGGATCTAATTTTCACCCTATTCAAAACATAAAAAGTTATATTAACCACTTCAGCCCAAAAATATTTAGAAGTAAGTATTCTTCCAAATATGGCTCTAGCATCTTTAATTAATATTCTATTCTTTTTTTCTACTACCACATTCTGCTGAGGGGTCCTGGGTGCTAAACAATTGTGATCAATTTATTTCTTTTTACAAAAATCTTTAAAAGTTTTTTTTTCAAATTTACCTCCATGATCAATTTGAATTAATAAAATTGCACACCCTAATTTCCTCTGAATCTAAGTGCAAAAATTTCTAAATTTATCAAATGATTCACTCTTATGAAATAAAAATTTAACCAAAGTGAATCTTGAAAAATCATCAACTATCATAAATCCAAACACTTTACCTCCTAGACTTAGAGTGCTAACTGGTCTAAAAAGATCCATGTGAATGATTTCTAATTATTGGCTAGTTCTAAGATCCTTAATGGAATGAAAGGAGGACTTCACCTATTTTCCTAATTGATATGCATCACATAGGTGATCCTTAGTAAAGTCTAGTTTGGGTATTTCTCAAACTAGTTCTTTTTGGGTAATTTTCCTAAAATTATTCATATTAGCGTAATAAAGTCTCTTATACCATAACCATAATTCATCAGAAATTGTTTTGAGACAAAAAGCATCATAACATTTAATACAATTAAAATCAAGCATGTATACATTATTTATCCTAATTCCATAAAAATATTAATTTTATTTTGGCTTATTATACAGCTAATGGGAAAAAATATTACACTATAACACTTATCACATAGTTGACTAATACTCAATAGATTATACTTTAAGCCTTCTACCAAAAAACATTCTCAATAAAAAAATTGTTCAAATTTACAATCATACTTATGCCTATCACTTTTTTAGTGGTATTGTCTCCCAGTGTAACCTTGCCTCCATTCCTGGCTTCCAGTGATATAAATTTTGTCGTATCTCCAGTCGTGTGCTTTAAACATCCGCTATCCATGTACCAAATTCTCTCATGATGTCTAGTATGAGAGCATTTTTACAGGATAATAAAACATTAATTTTGGGAATCCAAATAAGTTTGGGTTCTCCTCTTGGTGAAAATAATATAGATGCATGTTTGATATGATTTGTTTTATGCATCTTAGGTCTCCACACTAAATGAATTCTACTTTGAATAGTGCATGTGTGATATATATGACCAATCATTCCAAAAAAAACATTTTACTCTAGAAAAAGGATTTATTAATCTACATGAGTTAAAGTATCTTTTCCTAGATTTTAACAATTTAGGCTTCTAACGAGGATTAAAAAATTATACAGGTGCGGGTGGAATCTTATTTTTCTCAAGTTCTTTCAATTCCATTTTAAAATATGAGTTAACTCTTTTTAAAATAGCATTTTAAACTTTTAAATATTTCTCTCTACTATCAGATTCATTAATAAATATTTTTAAATCATTTTTAAGTTCAGTGTGTGCTGATTTCAATTGTACATGTTATTTGTTCAACTCATCAAACTCACCCAATAATTTCATGTTGTTGCTATCAATCAATGCATGATCTTTTCTAAGGATTTCATGCTCTTTTTGTAATTCTAAAATTTTTTTGTTCAACCTAGCATGCATCTTTTTGAGTTTCCTATATGTAGTATGAATTTTCTCAGAAACATCAAATAACTCTTCATAGGTTAAGTCCCATACCTCTTCTTAATCTGACTGATCAAGCTTATCAACCATTAAACACAAACTGGTGACTTCCTCTTTCTCTTCTATTTCTAATAAATTTTAAGCTTAATTCACCTAAAATGCACTTTGCAAACTCTTCTTACCCTTTTTAATATTACTTTTCTGCTCATCTTTCTCATTGGTAGGATTAGCTTTAAGGTTAGAGCAATCAGATTTGATGTGCCAAGGCTTCCTGCATTCATAGAAAATTACATCATTAGAAGCCTTAGCATTTTTGTAGAACTTACCTTTATTCCACTGCTGATGTCTCCTTTGTTTCCTCTTAAGAAAACTTCTAAAATGCATGTTGACCTCACTTTTGTATAAGGTCATTGCGACCTTTCCTAAACTCCAAACCCTAGGGCTTCTTAGATGCTAGAGTCCTAAATTCTAGAACCTAGGATTCTCCCATACTCCATGCACTAGGATCAATTTAGATCTTAGATTAATCTAGACTTCAAATCAATCCTGACCTTAAGTAAATCCAGATCTTAATCCAATTCAAACTCCAACCAAATTTAAAATTTAAACCTTAAACCTATCTCTGATCTGGCTTCAATCTTATCCAGCCATTTTTTATCACTCAAATAATTTTAAATGATTTGGAGAATTTAATAATAATCATTCAAACTTAAAATCCAATTCAAATCAAGAGAATCTAGACCAAAATCCAAGGCTAAGGGCTTAGTTCTTGAGAGCCTTCCACAGTGTTTATTCAAACACTTCAGAACCCAGTCAACTAACCCTTGATTTAAAGTCTATCAATTGAATATTGATAAGACATGTCTATGGTGTCAACGCACTAAATTTTTGCTCAATCTAATGCTTATAACTCTAGAAAATAAATTAAAAACTGAAGGCTACAAAACCTTTAAATATTTATGGCCTATACCACTAGACATATCACCAAGTGGAATTTAATCTTGGGGCCCCCTCCAACCCCTTTGATCACTTCTAAACCTTTGGAATTAATATGTCAAATATTAATCTACATTTCTTTGGACTCACTTTGACCCAGAATTGACTAGAGGACAAAATGACCAGAATGCCCTTCAAGGGGATTTTTGGACTTTTCATCAAAATTCAATATGGTTCAATCTCATCAACCTTTGAAACCCTTTATAATTGACCCCAAACATCATTTAGGACCTGTTAGACCCATACTTAGACCATGGGTCAACTTAGTTGACCAGGTCAACCTAGGTTGACCCAAAGATCCCTTAAGGGTCAAAATAATTATTTTGATTTAAATGACCACCCTATGCCTTGGGACTAGTCTCAACACATTCAAAATTTCATTTCAAAATTGTTAATCCCAGACATAGCCCCTGGGTCAACTTGGTTGACCAAGTTAACCTAGGTTGACCCTATGAACCATTAAGCACCCAAATAAGTCATTTGACCCAAATGACACTTCCATACCTTGAGACCACACCATTAAACTCCAAATATTAAAAAAAATCCTTTAGACCCAAAGTCAGTCTTGGGTCAACCTTGTTGACCAAGTCAACCTAGTTTAACCCATTAAAAGGTTTAAATAGGTTAATCCTACCTATTTGACCTCTTCAACCCATATCACCCCTTTAAATAAGCTCCTAATCATAGCTTAAGCAAGACTTAGTCTTTGTTTAACCCAACCCAAGTTGAGTTGACAAAGTCAACTCTCAACCCTTGGTCAAACTTCTAGGTCATATGCTCCCACTTATCAATACTTTGACCTTGAACCCATTAACCTTTCCTTAACCAATCTCAAATAATTCCCTACACACTCTAAGTACCACATCATCAGCCTTAACCTTGTTGACTAGTCAAAGGAAGTCAATAAGGAATTTGAAGACCTCTTTGAAGTGGTCAACCCTTCCTTTTAACCCAAAAGAATTGGCTTTAGGCTTAGGGTTCGCTACCACCTTAGCCTCCATTGATTGGTTGACTGGTCAACGGAGTCAACCCATGCTTAAAACCCATTTCATGATCAAACCCTATAAAAGGCGGCCTTATCCCTTAGACTAGATTGTTGAGGTTAGTTTCAAATGAGGTTAATGCTCTCCTTAAGCTTTCCAAACTAAGCTCAAAACTTAGTTTAGCCTTAAATGTTTATGTTCATGCATAGTCTTTATGTTTAAATTTTCAAGTTGAATGATCGATCCGATCTCTTGAACGAAGTGAAAGTTTGTTCTTAGGGCATTTTCATAGTCTAGCCCAAGTGTACAAAATATCAGTCATTGATCCTGAGATTAACTATTAAGATTTCATCCTATCTTGCTATGTTCCAGTTGTGTATGCCCGTAGTTTGCCCTGATCTTCATCCAGCTTGATCTTGGACCTCCAACTCAAACCGTAGAGATGGATCTTCTATCATTTGATCTCATTGAATTTAGATAGAACCACGGGATTCAATCATCTCGGGGTGATGAAACAGTAGAGAATTCAATGGCGTTGGAGCAACATTGACTCAGCTAAGTAATAACATTGTCGCAGAGCTGCGTCCCCCCATTAATGACCAATCATTACCTTGGCATAATGATTGTTCATAAATTCTCATATATTAACGTGGTTTTGAACCCACAATCTGGATGATGCCACATAGCCCTCTATTATGATGGAATCTATCCAACGACCTAGATCGTGTCGTGTCGCTCGCCATTACTCCTACTACCATCATTGTTAATTTAATTAATAAAAGGATTACTTTAAATGTTTTAAATATATAATTTTGCAAAACTAATTTGAAAATAAATATAAGTCCAAAAATTCACTATTTTATATCAAAAATTTTATAAAATTTTATAAACTTTAATTTAAAATTAGTTTCAAATTAAAATATTTAATTTACTTTTAGTAATTTTAAATACAAAAACATTTTAGTAATTATTTAGTTTTTAATTAAATGATAACTAAATATTACTGAATTTTTTTTGTTATTTTATTTTAAAATATCTTGTTTTGAAAATTTTAGTCAATAACATAAAAATATTTATTTTAAAATCAATATTAAATTAATAAATTTTATTTAAATATTTTAATGTAAATTCTAATTAACACTTAATATCATTTAATTTCAAATCATTTTGAAATTATTTTAAAATCATCATAGATTTATTATTAAAACTATTTTTAATTAACCTATTTTCTAATATTAAAATTAATTTTAAAAAAATATTTATTAAATCATGAGAGTTTTGAAAGTTCTCTTGAAATTTTCTAGTTAGGTTAAACATGCTTGAATAGAATTAGTGGGGAAATAGTAATTAATCAATTTACAATTGCCTTGCTAACTATCCATTGATTAATCTCTCAATTTACTAAATTTTCCTTTGATTTGCATAATTAGGATACACAAATGCACATATTTATGGCTTTCCTAGTTCTAAAGACTTGAATGTGATGTTTGTGTACTTATGTGTGATAAGTCCAAAGGTTAGTAACATTGATTTAACCATATACAATTTAGTGACATCATTGAGGACAATAATTAAGAACTTGTGTAGAAAACTTATAAATTATAATAGTTTGGTTGCATTTTCCCTTGAATTTAAATTTTGGACAAATAAACATAGTGACATTGCCTACCCATAGAAAATTTTCCCACTTGTTTTGAAGTTATAAGGCCCCTTAATTGATTTACTTATGTTTAAATCCTTAATTAATCCCCTAGACTTGTTAAAATTTTAATAAATAAAGATTATATCTAAAAATCACATATAATACTCTAATTGGTCATAATTAACCCCTTAATTAGAGAAAATTAAATCCACTTTAATTTGATAGAAAATTAAATCCACTATAATTTGACAGCAAATTTAAGAATAATTTTATTTTAATTGAAAATTAACATTTAATTAATTTAATTAATTAATTAATTAATATAAAAAAATACTCAAACAATTGCTGATCCCTCTTTAGATCATTTCTAATTTTGGAAAAGATTTCAAGAAGTTTGGAGTTTATCTGGGTTCAAATCATTTAAAGGGTCTTTAATTGAAATAATTAAATAATTCAATAAATATCCAAATTTCATAAAATCATACCTAATTCTAAAAAATTCCAAATGGTCAAACTTAAAGACACCCACCTTGAATTAAAATATAATATTTTACAAAAATGTTAAACTTTCAAATTTTTGTCAAAGTCAAAAAGTTAACAATTCGATCAAATATAAGTCAAAATCTAGGCTCAAAACATCAAAAAGACCGTAACTTTGGGTAGAAAATTCCAAATTGAACGTGCTAGTAGTCTAAATACTCATTATAAGTCCTAATATTGGTTAAAAATCTAAAACTTCAAAATAACTTTAATTTTAAAAGTTAACTTTTAACCCCAATAATTAAGATAGTAAGATAATTCAAATAATCGTTAAAAATTTAATAATTCAATAAAATTCCATAAATTTCTAATTTGATTAATAAAATTATTTAACAATCATTCTAATACATAAAAACCACTCCAAAGATGAAGTTTATTGGATGGACTACTTGGGGCAACAATGTTATGTGTCTTAAGGAAGCTTGCTTCTTCGAGCCTGGTAGCACAATGTAACAAATGAATTCAATTGAGTGTTAAACATTAAAATTAACTTATTTTTAATTATTTAACCAAATTAAAATCCTTAATTCAACTACATCAATAAGGTTTTTAGGATGAACTACTCTGGGCTACAAGGCTACGTGTCCTAAGGAAGCCTGGTTCTTCGAGCCTAGTGACACAACACCAAGAACCTATTGATGGAAAATATAAAATAATTTAACTCCCAAAACTAGTAATTAATTAAATTATTTAATATTAATTGACCCTTAATTCTTAACCAACTAAATCAACTTAATCAACCCCGACTGCTATTAGGTAACCCACGCCTATGAGGCTATTAACTTAACCCCAATATAGGTGAAATAAACTTCACAGCCTCGGTATGCAACAAAGGTAGCAATCATTTAATAATTAAAATACAACTAAATAAAGATTTAACATATTAATACATAAACTTGAATAAAAAAGTTCTCCGTCAACCTTTAATAAACTCAAACATTAGACAACTCCAATAAATTTCCCAGTTTAGGTTCACCTCAGCCAGATGACCTAATACGCACACTTTAAATAGTTTGCTAGGAAAATAGACTCTAGATCTAGGCTAAGCCAGTGTTTACTTTTTTATTGTGTGCCAGATTTTTGAGATTTTATTGCATGTTATGATTGAAATTTCTTGGTGTGTCTGTTTACTTTTACTGCACTCTGTGGATTGATGATGTGTTTGGCGATTAGATTATCCTTAGGATAGGAATGATCTGGATGCTCATTAAGTTTTTGCAGGTGGTTGCACTCATATAGGGCAATAAAGGGGGCTAAATAAATAATAAATATAATTTATATAACTACTTTAGATGCTTATCCCCCAAATAAAAAAGAGTATGGCCAAGTGTGTAAATACTTTTTATTTAAGAATATATATATAACTGTTTGGGAATGAATTTTATTTATTAAATGCTTAGGATAACCTTGCAGGAGAGTCTAAATTTTTTTTTATTCTCATATATATATAATTCATCTAAGATGTTGAGTTGTGAAAGTGCACATTTGAGTTGGGATACACGGATCCATAGATTGGATTCAAAAGAGAAAACGATGCCCCTTTGGGGGATATTCCTTTTATATTTAGAATTTCAAATTTGGATCATTTTTTATACCCAAAGTGGAAAGAGTAAACTTCCCCTCAAGGGAAGAGTTATCTTCTCCATTAGGTATCCAGCTATGAAGAATTCAAAGAGACCGAAGGAGAGAAGATTGAAGAATTAAAGATAAAGAGTATCCCACTCAAAGTCACTTGCATTTGTACTAGGATTAGAATTTGGGTTGTGGTTAGCGGTACCTGACCACTTAAATTTCTATATTTATGGGTTGTAATAAGCAAGGTAGTTTACCTATATATATTTATTAATTAATTTGATTATATTTGATGTGTTAATGTGATTGCATTTAGGATTTTGCCTAATTTTCCTATTTTTTGGCATTTGTTTGCCGCTTTTGATTTAGCCTCAATATGTAAGACTTGTGAGGGTGTAAAATTTCTTTTACTCATAATAAAAAAAAAATTAAGAGTTAAATAACATAAAAAGATAATAAATCTAGGGAATTAGCCAGGGATCGCCCCCGGGGTCGCATGCATATTAATGCATCTTCTTTCCTTATTTTAAGACACTTCCCCGCAGCCGGTAGAGTTCAGATAATCCGACCTATGACGATGAGGTTCTAAACCTTGGGAAGTTTAGCCTTTTAAAAAACAATTTTTAAGCCTTTTTAAAATTTGAAGCATTCATGATTTAGGTATTTTAACCAGCATATATTATATTAGAAACATATTTAAAAGAGTTTAAATTCTAATTACATCTATCTTTAGCATTAATATCACCCAGCATAAGTCAAGGGGCTACTTAGGACAATCACTAGACATCAGCCCCAGCTCTCTAAAACTTTAATAAAAATGTCTCTATCACTCTTTTATAAAATGATTGGACTCATGCATTTAAAATCGATCAGGTGGTTAGTTGGCTCCCCAATCCAGGCTGGGGTAAAGTTTAAATTTTGCATTACATTAGTTAGATTCATGTCACTATTATGTAGTGCTCAATTTAGATTTATGATCTGGGGTGGATTTTGAATTATAAGACCCCATTCTCCAGAAATATAATCCTAAATTTCTAATAAAACACTCGACTCAAACTAAATATTCTTTCAATCCAAAACTTAAAGCCCAACACTTCGATTAGGATGGGACACTTCTGACTCATTTCTATAATCTCAAAGTGTCCCCTACTCTTCTTCTCTTGACTCAACAAATAAGTGCTCCAATTTAATCCATTCCGTATCAAAATTTCAAATTCAACTTCTTTGATATTACTTCTAAAAAATCTTTTAATAAAATCTGGCTATTATTTTAATCGAGAGCTTTTATAGGAGACTCAATTTTCTTATGATGTAATTAACTATGAGGGCTTGTGCTCGTAGGAGATTTAGAACCCACATCAATTTTTAAAATTAATTTTAAAAACTTAAATGATATTTATTTTTGGAAATAAAACTTAAAATGACTTTCATCGTCATGTTTGAATGATTGCTAATAGATGATATTTTATTTCTTCCAAGAGATTTATCATGGGTTAATATAAGTTCAAACATGAAATTAATGATATATTCTCTTAATTACCATGGTCTAATATTTGGCTAAACTTTATTTTGACCCTCCGGTGACATATGTGGTCTTACTTCAAATCAGACTATAATATTTAAGAGAAAATCTATAAATTTGGATCTAAACCTGTTACGGAATTTTTTTTGCCTTCTGAGGTGATAAATTACCCTTAATGGTTGGTTGGATTTCAGAATTGAGTTCTAAACTTAATCCAAAATTTCCCAAAAGAAATTTTGAAAACTTAAATTAGTCTTCTTTGGAAAAATTCAACCAACAACGTTCGTTATACTCATGTTTGAACAATTATTAAACAATGATATCTTCTTCCTTATGGGAGATATATTTTTGTTAATAAGGATTTAGGCATAAAGTTAATGGTATTCCACCTTGAATATCATAGTTAGAAATTAGATCAAACTCTATTTTGACCTTCTAAAGTCATATGTGATTCTAACTTGGATTTGTTATGATATTCGAGGTAGGATTTATAATTCTAGATTTGAACCCCATTTTAAAATCTCATTTCTACTTCCCAAAGTGGTATGACTTTTCTAATGGGATGTTCAATCTCAAAATTCAAATCCAAAGTTGATTCCAAATTTCTTAAAAAATAAATTATTTTCAAAACCTGCTTTCAAAAATTCCACCAACATTGCCTTATCATCAAAGCAATGTCATCTTCATCCTCAGGCTGAGACTACTCACTCTCTAAGTCATCCACTTTCAATGTTATATTTTTCTCCCTCCACTTCTCACATGCATCAATCTGTCTTTTAGTCACTCCTTGCTCATAAGAAATTAGTGATCCAAGAAGATTGTCAATAAAATAAATATTTAAGTCATTCGACTTTGTTATAGTAGTTATCTTTGCATCATAAGTAGTAGGCAAACAACAAAGAATCTAATTTACTTTCTCAGCATTCATTAGTTCCTACCTAAAGCATGTAATAAGGAGACTATTTATGTGAAACGTAAAAGTTTGTTAGGGATGTTAGGCCACTTATGAACTGGCCCAAGGCTAATTAAGAGAGAGGTCAATTGGTATTTTAAATATCTTTAAATCAAAACTCAAACCAAACCAAGTTCACCACCAAAAAAAAAAAAACACACTGCGAAAATTAAATGTGGAAAAAATAAATCAAAACTAAAACCAAACCAAGTTCACCTTGACCTACGTCCACTCCTCGGAGGCACCCTCTGAGTATTGCACTAAACTAAGTGTCTCTCCTTTAGCCCACATAGCTAGGCGGAGAAGCCCTTACAAAATCACTTCCACCTTCCCCGGTGCGGTGGCGTAGCCGAGTCCTTTGACACCAATGAGATCTTCTTCTTATGTGAACTTCCCTCAATACAAGCCTTAAATTCGACGGTGCTATAGTGCAAGCTCACCAGAGCAACCGTGTGGAATCCCCCTCCACACTCCCTTGAGCCCCCTTTAAGGATCTTCTCCCTCTCTCAAACTCTACCCTTTCCTCTCTCCCTTTCAAACACTCTCTTCAAGTTCCCTCCAAAAGAACGAAGCTACAATGGCTGCCAAAGACACTAAAGACACTTACCAAGTGTCTTGTCAAAGCTTAAATAGAAGATCTCAAAATAAGCTCATTAATGCAACTTGCCAACTTTATCATCTAGGCCGATATAAATATTGGCCTGGACGATCACCGTAAATTATGCTCAATCAACCCGGTCGGTTAGGGATGATCAAAATATGTTTGGTCATATCATCCAGGCTGATAAGATATCATCCTGGATGATTAGTTTAAATCATAGGAAAATCATCCTAAATATTGTCCTGAATAGAAGCTGGCTGATGTCAAATCATCCCGGCCGATTCTGCGATCGGCCCGGCCGATGTGATCATGCAAATCACCATTAATTGCTTTCCTTAATTACTAGATTTATTTAGGAAAACATTATGCTGGATCGGCAAGGCCGATCCCTTATATGCCAGGCCAATCCCCGGGATGATTTCCAAAAATAAGTAATTTCTAAACAGATCTAGTGATAGATTCTTTCTTATTTGAGCCTATCGTCCTATCCAATACAAGGATCATCCAAGAAGATGTGCTTTATGATGACAGCCTTAATAAGGTTGCCCTAATTAGGATTTCTATTTTTGAACCGATCGTCCAGGCCGATATAAAAATCATCTCGAAAGATGTTACCAAAAATAGAAAACTCTAGAAAATAGTTAAAAGTTCTTTCAAGGTGTGTGTGTGTGTGTGTGTGCAAGATTACTTAGCATCAGGAGCCACACCAAATATAACGAACTCAAGAAAGGAAAAAGGTACAAACTGACCTAGACCTAGTCTACCCAATCTTGAGCTGGTTCCAAATGCAGACTGATCTTATGGACCTAAAATGTCAGTAGGTAAGACAGTCGTAGAGAAATAAGAGTGATTGCTACCATAAAAATCATAATCCATGAATTCAGATTCGCAATAATCTCCAAACTTTTTAATCCAATATCTAAATCAAGGAACAAATTAGAGAAAGAAACACTAATTTTTCCAAAACTCCTTCCATAAAACATATATAATAGAAGATTAATACATGAATTGTTGAATCATGAATCATGATTTTCAAACTCAAGTATCGAAAGTATCAAGGGTTTTCTTAATCTTTAAGAAGTTCAAGAATGATAACATTATATTTTGTGGGCTCATTTTATGTCTCTTATCAATTGGTTGGCGCACTGCACATCTTTTGATTTTTGATACACTTTGTGTATCCCCCTTTTTTGGCATCTTTGCACATCTTTTATTTTTGGCATCATTGGCTTTTTTTTTTTTTTAATATGCTACCTTTCTGAAATATTAAAAATAAAAGTAAACTCAACCTATTGACAAAATGAATAACTTGATTAAGAAAATTATGAGGTATGTTCAACAACATGTAAAAGATTTCTATGCGATAAATAAAATATAGGGAGAAGAAAAGATCAGTTTCAAGATCCAATTTATAATATGATGAAAATTTTGAATCAAAAGTAAAATAACCTCTTTAAGAAGAGAGATAGAGAGACAAAATCATGAGTTTCCTTCATTTAACTATTTTTAGAGAAGTTAACCACAACTTTCATAAGAATTCAAGAAAAATCAGAAGGTAGGTTTTTCATTTTTAGAAAGGTGAACATGTGTGTTGATTAGAGAGAACTTCACAAAACTAATTATAAAAGATAATTTAAAATTTTAAAGCAATAACAAAAATGAAGAAAAATAAAAATGAAAGAAAATAAAATAAACAAAAACATAGAAAATAAATACAAAACAAGGCCTTTAAACATCATCTTGCTCCTGGTCTGATGATTCTTAAGCTAGGTCTGCCCATGAGATTTTTTGCTTTTCAGTACTTTCCCTTTCTATAATCAGTACTTGCCCTTTTTTGCTTAGCTTCACCCTTTTCTTTTGTAGGAAGAGTTCTCAAATTTGGGTACTAATTTTTCATATGTCCAGGCTTCCTACATCCAAAGAAAACAACATTAGAAGAAATCTTAACAGTCTTACCATTTTTACCTTTATTCCACTTTTTTTTATGCTTATACTTTGGTGAGTTTTTTAATTTGCTTGATAAGTTATTGCTTTCGTAACCAACTAAACCACTTTCCTCCATGTTTTCAGCATTTAGCATTATCACCTCTCCTACATCCAAAGTCTTTGACCCAAAGTTTGCTCGTAGGCAATTAGTGAGCCAATTAAATTATCAATAGAATATTCATTCAAATTCTTTGATTCACAAATAGCAACAACTTTAGCATCAAACTTATCAAGTAGACAACATAGAATTTTATTAACTTTTTCATGGTTTGAAAACTCTTTACCTAAAGCATGCAATGATGTAACAATTTGAATAAATATAGTATACATGTCTAAGATCGTCTCATAAGGTTTCATGCAAAAAAGTTCATAATCATGCATTAAAAAATTCAACTTGGATTGCTTGTTTTCACTAGTGCCTTCGTATATGGTGAGTAATTTATCCCAAATTTTCTTACCAGTAGTGACGTGAAAACTAACATAAAGTCTTCAGAATTTAAAGCATAAAACAAAAAGTTTAATTATTCTGTATTCAATTAAGCATTGATTTATTCTTTTCTATTCCATTGATTAAAAGGAATATCAGTTTTAATTCCATCTATAACACGTGACGGTAAAGAATAACCAGTTAAAATCATATGCCACATTCGATAATCAATAGACTGTAAGAAAGTAGACATGCAAATTTTTCAAAAATCAAAAGTAGTATTTTCAAATAAAGGTGGTCGGGTGATTGAACCTTCCACAATTTATGATTATAAAAATTAGCCATGGATCAAAATTCAAAAGTTTTCAAAAACTTTTTTTTATGAATTCGGGTCTGATACCACTTGAAAGTTTGTTAAGGATGTTAGGCCCTTATGAACTAGCCCAAGGCTAATTAAGAGAGAGGTAAATTGGTATTTTAAAAAATATTTCGCAATAATAAAACCCAAACCAAAACTCACTACACAGAAACCACAATGCAAAAATTAAATACATAAATAATAAAGGAAAGAACACACTAGATTTATAGTGGTTCGGTCAAACCTTGACCTATGTCCACTTCTCGAAGGCACCCTCTGAGTATTTCACTAAACTAAGTGTCTCTTTTTTAGCCCCCACAACTAGGCGGAGAAGCCCTTACAAAATCACTTCCACCTTCCCAGGTACGGTGGAGTAGCCGGGCCCTTTGACACCAAAGAGATCTTATTCTTCTGTGAACTTCCCTCAAGATAAGCCTTGAATCCGATGGTACTAAGGTGCAAGCTCATCGAAACAACCGTGTGGAATCCCCCTCCACACTCCCTTGAAACCCCCTCCAAGAATCTTCACCCTCTCTCAAACTCCACCCTTTCCTTTTTCCCTTTCAAACTCTCTCTTCAAGTTCCCTCCTAAAGAACGAAGCTACAATGGCTGCCAAAGACCAAGTGTCTTATTAAAGCTTAAATAAAAGATCTCAAAATGAGTTCATTAATGTAACTTGGTGACTTTATCATCCAGGCCAATATAAATATCGGCCTGGCCGATCACTATAAATTACACTCAATCAGCCCGGTTGGTTAGGGACGATTAGAAGATTTTTGGTCATATCATCCAGGCTGATAGGATATCATCCTAGACAATTAGTTCAAATTAGAGGAAAATCATCCTGAATAGAAGCTGGTCGATGTCAAATCATCCCGGTCGATCCTACGATCGGCCTGACTGATGTGATCATGCAAATCACCATTAAATGCTTTCCTTAATTACAAGATTTACTTAGGGAAAAATTGTGATGGATCGGCCAAGCTGATCCTCAATAGGCCAGGCCGATCCCTGAGATGATGTCCAAAAATATGTAATTCCTAAATAGATCTGGCGACAGATTCATTCTGATTTGAGCCTATCATCCTGGCTGATACAAGGATCATCCAGGATGATGTGCTTTATGACGACTTCTTTAATAAGGATGCCTTAAATAGGATTTTTATTTTTGAACTGATCATCCAGGTCGATATAAATATCATCCCGGACGATGTTACTAAAAATAGTAAACTCTAGGGAATAATTAAAAATTCTTCCAAGGTGTGTGTGCAAGATTACTTAGCATCAGGAGCCACACCAAATACAATAGACTCAAGAAAGGAAAAAGGTATAAACTGACTCAGACCTAGTCTACCCAATCTTGAGCTGGTTCCAAATGCAGTCTGATCTTGTGGACATGAAATGTCAGTAGGTAAGGCAGTCGTATAGAAACAGGAGTGTTTGCTATCATCAAAATCATAATCCATGATTTTAGAATCGTAACAAAATGTGTATACATGTCAGTGATTGATTCATTTGATTTTATGTGAAATAATTCATAATCGTGTAGCAAAATGTTCTTGTATTGACTATTGTTTCTCCTAACATATATTGGAAATATTGCTTTTATAATTTGTGTACACTAATGTTTCATGAAAATCATATTCCAGATAGTTTAAGACTTCAAGTCATGTTATATTAGGGTTTATTATTTTTAATGTATGTACTTTTAATACTTTTCTTGAGTTTGAGAGAGTGTGATTATAATTGGATAATCGAGCACACACATACTAGGGGAGTGTAAAATTTTGTAAATTTTTTAAACTAATCCTACTATATAATTTTGGATCATACAGGATGATTTAACCAAAGCATTCCTCTAAAAAGTAATTAATCAAACCATGCTAGGAAAATTTTCTATTGTTCATATTGTATGAAGTTACCTCCGTACATACGACTTCTAGAGTACAAAATAGATACGTACAAGTTCATCCCGATAAACTTCTTTTTTTTTTTTTTTTTTAACTTTTCTACTTTGAACTGTTCATACTGTATGATCTTAGGTTAGTATAGATGATATCTAGAGTATGAAATGGTTGCATATCTTTTCGTCCATACGAACAGGTAAATTTTTTGAATTATTTGTATTGTACGATCATAGGATCATACAGACGACTTCCGAAGTAAAAATTTGTTGTGTCCATTTTTCATACCAAATAAAACATGATTTAATTAAAACATATAATACCAAATGATATGGATTTTATATAGTACTTTATTCAGAGTATGAAATCATTCCATAATAAATTGATCGAATTAATCTATTTAATTTTGAACTAATTGTACTATATAATATCAGTTCATATACAGGTCAATCATAATACAAAATTAGTTTGTACTAGATCATATGAGTAAATTTTGAACTGTTCATATGTAGGATCGTCGATCATACTATATAATCAAAGACGGTCTAATTGAAATTTTTAGTTTTCTCAATAATTTTTTGTGCCTTTCATATATATAGTCCTAAAAACTTACTCTGGACGAGTCCTTTTTTGTGTTTTCTTTGAGATAAAGTGTGAGAGTGCTTTGGGAGAGTGTTTGAAAGTATGGAGAGAGATCTTGCAAGTGAAATTTGTGAAGGGTTCATAAGATTGCCCAAAGGTGAGGATCTTTTTATAAGTTTTGTCAAATATCTTTCTTGCTTCTTTGAAGTTGCTCAAGAGAACATCTGATTCTCTACCGACACCATGAGGGTCTGAAAGGACAACACTTCTTTGCTGACATCATGAGGATATAAAAGGATGATGGTTCTCTATTGATACTTAGAGAGTATGAAATGATGACAGTTCTCTACCGACAGTGGATAATGGTACTCTGCTGTGCTGGGGATGGATGGAAGAGAGGTGTTTTATAAAGGCTTCTCCATCTTGCCGTGGGAGCGAAAAGAGAGTCACTTTGGTAATAGTGCAATACCTGAAGAGGGAGTCTTTAGGGAGTGGATGTAGCTCTAGTTGGACCGAACCACTATAAATTTATGTATTTTTTATTTTACCACATTTTTATTTTTTTGCCCTTTTTATTTTTTTGTGGTTGAAAAGTTTTTAGTTTAATAAAAATTTTAATTGTGCAAAAAGTATAAAATAGTTTTCTATAAAAATTTCCAAGAGTTTTTTTAAATTACTTCACCCCCCTCTTAGTTAGCATTGGAATAATTGGTTTAGTTTTAACAACCTATACAAACTTTAATAACATACTATACGAATACCATATTATACAGTATGATCTGTTTTAACCAAATCATGTTTTATTCAGTACAAAAATGGATGAGTCTATTTTATACTATAAAACTTGTCTGTACGAACCTAAGATCATATAGTAAGAACAGTTCAAAAAATTTACCTGTTCATATGGATGAAATGATACACATGTTGAGATTATTGTAACATAATTTTTTTATTGTTAAGATTCATGCAACATGCATATTTTTTATGATTCTAAATATTATTATTTTAATTATAATTTCTCCTAACATATTTTGGATGTATTATTTTTATTATTTATGAGTAATAATGTTTCAGAGAAATCATACTCTAGATTGTTGAAGACTTTAAATCAGATTAGATTAGGGTCATTATAAATGAAGTCTGTATTTTTTTTTATTGAGTCTAATAGGGTGTGATTGTAATTGAGTTACTGTTAACACACACATTGGGAAGTGTTTAAAATTGTAAATTTTTTAAACTAAATATATTGCATGAACTCATTTCGTACAAGATGATTTATTCAATTATTTTTTCTAAAGAGTAGTCAAATGAACTGTAGGTAAAAAAATTTTCTAAGTACTGATCATACTTTACGAAGCTTCCTTCGTATAGATATCATTTAGAGTACAAATTATATGGGTCCCTTTTCATCCTGATGAATTTATTATTTTCTAAACGGATCATATTGTATAATGTCATCTTTATACAAATGCTGTCTAGAATACGAATTGGATGGGTCCCTTTTCGTCTCGACAAATTCATTATTTTTTTTTTTGAATGAATCTTATTGTACGATGTCATCTTAGAGTAAAAGGATGATGGTTTTCTGCTTACACTTGAAGGGTGTCAAAGGAGGATGGTTCTCTACCGACACTTGGAGGGTGTAAAATGATGATGATTATCTGCCGACACTTGGAGGGTGTGAAAGGATGACGGTTCTTTGTCGACACCTAGAGGGTGTAAAAGGATGACGATTCTCTACCAACACTTGGAGGGTGTGAAAGGATGACGGTTCTCTACCACACCCAGAATTGGTAGAAGATAGGAATTGTAAAGGCTTCTCCACCTTGCAGTAGGAGCAAAAGGAGTGTCACTATGGTAATAGGGAAATACCTGAAGAGGGATCTTTAGGGAGTGGATGTAGGTCATGTTTGATAGCTTGAAGTGTTTGATATATATTTTAGTTTAAAATAATTTTAATTTTAAATTAAAGGAAATTAAATTCTAAAAAAATTGATATATTACACATAATTTTTAGATTTATAATTAATTTATAATGATTTTTCGAAGAAAAATAAGGTTTAAAATTAGTTTAAAACTAATATTAAATATAAAAAGGCAGCGGCGATGGCGGAGGGACACGCGGCGTAGTGGGATTGGTCCCCAATATTGTGGGCAATCATTGCCTAGTGGGGCTGTTAAGATAGTTTCTATTTGCATGCATTACATTTTTGGCAACTTATAAAGTTTTGATGATTCAAACATTATTGTTCAAATGTGTAGTTATCTCCTAACAATTTTGGAAGAATTGTATTTGCTCTTGTGTGTACTAACATTTCAGGGAAAGAACTCCAGACTACAAGGCTTCAAATTAAAATCAGCATGAGATACCTTGAAATTTTTGAAGCTTGCACTTTGCTTAGAAATCAAATTGAAAGGGAGTGATTGTAACTTGAGTGAATCAAAATATGCACACACAAATAAGGAGATCATATTAAATTTGTGTTGATCGTACAGGACGATTTTAGTTCGTACTGGACGATCAGACAGTTATCTCCTATAGAGCATATGGAACGAATAGAAATTTGCTCGAAAAATTTTCTAAGTCCTATTCGTCCAGACGAAATTAATTATCGTACAGTACGATTTTCTCTCTGTAAAATTTTCGTCCAGACGAAATTAATTATCGTACAGTACGATTGGCTCTCTGTAAAA
>NW_021319245.1:593165-594794 GCF_001605985.2 Dendrobium catenatum | reverse complement strand
TGCTGATATGACACATTCTGATTATCTCCGAACGATGAAATGTATTTGACGTCCGCACAGAATAATCTCTATCCAAACTAAGTCTTCATCTCTAAAGACTAAAATGTTGTAACAAGATAAAAAGTTATAATATGAGATCTTGTTTATATCCCTCGTGTTAGTTGGATGTCATGATGAAAGACTCAAATGATGTGGGTATAATATTTTTCTTGAAAATTCAATGGAGAACTCTTGGATTTTATTCATGTTCATTGCTCAACAAATAAAATTTTATGTAAGTGATACTCAGAGGAAGAAAAAATAGAGAGCAAATACATAAAGATTAAAGAGAGTAAAAAAAAATAATCCAATAATTACACTAAATTGAAGTGATTAAGCCAAATTAGCCTACACCCACTAAAAGGGAAGAGCGAAAGAATTACTTTTCCAAAAAAAATTGTTAAAATCTAGGATACAGTTTACCCTAATAAGTTATGACTAATGAACTCATTTTACAAAAGAACAGTTAATAAGCAAAAAAACTAAAGATTTCAAAAAAGAGGGGTGAACGAGCAAATAAATTTTGATCCATTTATTTTAAAAAAAGAGGGGTGAATGAGAAAAAAATTATCTCAAAGACTTATGACGGAGATTTCAGATATTGATCCTTCATATAAAAAAATGTTTCAGAATAAACTATATATGTGGTGATTGACTAAATAGATTTCTTCAAGATGATGAGGGGTCTTAGGTGAGCGTGATAGTAAGAAATACGCCTCTACTCTTCACATAAAAAGGGGGGTGCGGACCTTGGCTTAGAAGAGTTTGAAATTTTAAAGAGTCTCATAGCTCCACTTGAGCATCATTGTCAAACCACTACCTGATTATCATCTTCGAACTACTGCCAAATTGCCATGACTGAATCACCATTAGACACTTGTGGTTGGACAACTGTTTGAACACCATCACTAGGCCATCACCATTTGACCATCGTTTGATTATTGCCATCAGACAATCTTCAATTGAGTATGGTCCTCTGAACGCTATTGCCAAACTATGCTCCAAACACCCCTTTCGTATTATGGTTATTTGAACACTAATAGTAAATAATCTTTTGAAGATTGCTCCCTTATTAGGGTTCTTCCAACCTTCACCATGAAATAAATTTCATATGTTGTATGCCTGTTATATTTTATAAACACCATTGTCAGTCATAGGAAAATTTGTACTACATCATTTATAACTAACAACAAACACACATAGAATTTTAACTTGGCAATGTCCCATGATTTTTCTCTTTTATTTGCTTTCCATACAAACTATGGTACCTCTTGAAACTTTTCTTCAATTTATTTGTATGTTGGATCTTAGTACAAAGTTAGGATGGTACTCTATTTTTATCACCTTGAATATTATGACATGTAATATATCTCAATATGCATATCATTTCTTATAGAAAAATGGTTGGTGATGACGTATGATTATCTAACAATGATTTTATATGACAATAATAGCATAATGAAAGGGTGACGTGATCAAATTATAATCCAAATAATCAAGCATATGATGTAGGCTTCATTTGGGATGACTTTTTTACTGTTTTGTAAAACTATTTTTTAGTATAAAAATATCTTGAAAGCAGAAAAAAAA
>NW_021319245.1:577891-593065 GCF_001605985.2 Dendrobium catenatum | reverse complement strand
TATTATATATATATATATATATATATATATATATATATTGCCCTCCGTCGCCCGTCTGAAGTAAAAGCCCTTTCCGCCGGCGGCGATTGGCTATGCCCAACGGCAGTGGTAAGCCCTTGTTTTCAGCCTTGCGGAAGGCTTTCAAGGAAAACTTTGCCGAAGAACTTCCGGCCGCCTCCGAGTTGCCAACCCTAAATAAGCTGCTCAACAAATCGCACGGCAACCCTCCCGCCTCTCCCATCTCCTCCTCTGCTCCAACGGAGAGCTCGAAGAGGGTTTTCTCCGGACTAGCTGATAAGTTCGTTTTACAGCTGAAGAAAGCGTCTGCGAAAAACTCGGTGAAATCCCTTGTCTCTGGTAATGCGTCAGCCACTGCTTCACTTCAGAGTTTAATCTCTCCCGTTTTTTTCTTAGCGACATTATCGTTGATTGTTCTTATACTGGTTGGTTACAGCACAGGAATCATGCGCCGAAGTAGCGAGGGAGATTTCTTCTATTATTCCCAGTGCGTTTCTCTTTGGCCGTTTCTGTTCTATTTCCTCATTTCCTTTGTCTTGCATTTAAGCGTTTCGGTTTATTTTCAGGTTCTGATGACCCTGAATCACTTAAGCTACAGTCCAACTTCGCGGAGTCTTACCAAAATCAGTATCTGAATGGCGTAGAACGGAGGAAGAAGGAAACATCTAGATTTAGGAAGCAAAAAGTTATCCTTAAGAACGTGAAGTCCCGCCATTTTTTGAAACTTATGGAATTATGTGCGGAGAAGCTGGATGTTGAATCTACCCTAGGTTTATTTGGCAGGGTAGGTAGACAGATAAGCTTGAAGGAATACAAGAAATTGATAGAACTGTGGATAGGGAAGGCAAGAAACACTAATGGTGAAGATTCCATAGGCTACCTTCAGAAGGTGTTTCATCTCTTTGTATCCATGAGAGAAAGGGGTTTTCAGATTTTGGAAGATATTTATGCTCCCGTTTTTGTGTATATGATTGACATGAGAATGAAGGAGGAATTCCTAGTGTTTACTGAATTTATTAAAGATTATGACCATAAATCCTACAGCAAAATAGGTTACTTTGAGATGTTATTCTGGATTAAGATAGGTGATAAATGCAGAATTAAGGAACTATGCTCTTCCATTGTAGTTGTCAGGGGCGATGATGACAATAAATTAGCTGGTATTTGCTCTTCCATTGTTAAAATACATTTAAAAATTCAAAATTACATTTCTTTTTAGCTTTCATGAGTTTATTCCCTATTTTGCACGCTCTCTAGTGTAAGGAGATGATCAAATCGTCCATATTCTACGGAATTTGATTAGATTCTTAGCTCTTTCTCTTGAAGTCACTAGCATTCTATTGTAATTCAAGATTCCTTCTTCTTTGTTTTTGCCAGCAGTCAGTGGCGGAGCTAGAAACTTCTTATAGGGGGGGCCCAATTTTTTTTTTTTTAAGAAATCCATGATTGTGTGGAAAATATGGACCTCTTTGCAAGTATGACCTTCAAATTTGATATTGAATATTAGAAATAATTAAATTCACTGATAGGATGCTATAACTGTGTGCAATGTTGAATTTAAGTTTACTTACCAGCGTCACCTTGGAAATTGATTACAATAGAGTCATCAGAGTTAGCAGTCTCTAAATAGAAGCACCTTCATGTACCCACCAAAAATAAGCTACAGTTGCTCTAAGCTTGAATAAAAAGATACTAGATTTAAAGCAATTAGCTAGGCAAACAATACAGCCAACTGACACCCATTTGACAAAATAATGTCTAGGACTTCATTGACCAGAAAGCATCAGATGCTTTCCTAATGGGCTAAACAACACTAACTTAAAGCCTTTTCAATGCAAGAAAAGAGGCCATGCATCCACGTGATGAGTTCAGGGTAAGTAGATTAGCAATTTCCTAATGGGATCGAAGCATCTTAAGCTTAGGCATTAGCTTCTTCATTTGCATAGAGCGTTCTTTCTCTTCCTTGCGAATGGCCTCAGCACTCAGCTTGGAGGGGGAGGGGGGGGCACGTGCCCCCCTAGGCCCCCCCCTCAATCCGCCTCTGCCAGCAGTTCTCTACAAAATTCGGCCCATCCTTGCAAGCTCAACTATAGATGCTTTTTATATGATGAAATTTAATTCAAATTTATGAAAAATCTATTTAATAAATGTTGAATTACTTTTTTATGTTATTTGGTTTCACTTAATACTCATATTGACTCTGAAATGCATAAAAATGATTGAAGTTTGTTGATAAATGCACCTATGAACCTATTTAGTTAGTGTTTTGATTTCTTGAACTCTCTTTACTTATTTCTTCACTTGCAAAATGAAAGTTGATTTTGAATTAATAGAAATATATACTTCTATAATTTTGAGTAGAATATTATTAATATATCCACATTATTTAATATTTTAGTAAAGATTTTCAAATTTATGCATCATAAAGATACTAAATGTCTATGCAATTGTATTAACAATGAAGGAAACATATTTGAAGATGCTTGCACAAACATTTTTATATATGATTATTTTGATAGCATACTTTTATAAATTATTTTTGAACATTTTATTATTCATGGTGATTGAAAAATTTTAATAGTATTAATAGATCAACCAGCTCAAAAATTGATATTTGAAGTTGGTTTGAATCAAAATCAAAATATTCAATTTAGAGTTTAGGTCAGTTCACTTTTAACTCTGAGTTGATATCACTTATGCATTTCACACACGAGAAAAATGTTTTAAAATTAAAGATCTATAACTAGGACACCAATTTTACCATGTTAACCTGTTTTATTTGGGCGAATTAGTCAATGTTGCTTTTTTTATAGGTATTGTTTGCTGGTATTTTTGATTCACTTGTCTCCATTGAATATCACATTTTCTAACTATTTTTCTACAGAAAGTTATTTGTTGGCCTTATGTGAAAATGATATGGAAGAGGAGCTGATCCAATTGCTAGAAGTATTTGATTTGAGGAGTGTTTCTTCATTGGAGCTTGCATCATGTATATTTAAATCCATAGGGAGGTTGAAGCTAGAGAATTTATTTGAGAAGTTTATTTTGGCATTCAAGAATAGAGGTATGTGTGCGGTTGCTGTATTTTTTCTTTGCTTCTTTTTACTTTCTTATAATGACTGTTTCTTATAATTAGAACCTGATTCAATATCTTAATTAGTAATGTTTTCAAAAAAATGTGGCATTGTTGTGGATCGGCAAACAAATAAACAATTGAACATTACATCCATTCAGCATGCTCTTCATACATAATAATTGGAAGTGAAAGGGAAGATAATTGGTTTGGGCATTGGAAGACGGTTGGTTTGAGCATTGGAAGCTATTTGAGCTGTTAATCTTCTCTTGAACTATCAGCTGTTCGACCAAAGAGGAAAAATGCCCGCTAAAAAGGATGATGCATATCCAAAAACATTGAAACAGACTGATCTTTCCTTTTGAGAAACCTTGTATGACATTGCCTAGTTCTGCTGAAAATTTAAAATTTGAAAAATCATAATATCCTTGCCATTCTTCTTCATCATTTTATTTTACTTTCAGCCTAATTTGCCTTGATCCTGGAATTTAGCTTTGTGATTCCCTTAATCACTGGTTTGAAGTGTCATCTTCACTTATCTTCTCAGCGCCTTTTTCTTCCTTTTTTAGGACAGTCCTATGAAATACATGTGGTCAATTATCAACCGTTTCTTTTTAAATAAAACGAAGACTTGTCCTTTAACTTGCACTGGTCAACTCAAAGGCAGCATTCGTAGAACTTTGCATCAACAATAACTTTGGCATTGGTCTCTTGGAATGTGGAACATTTGCTCCATGAATAAAAATGTCATAAATTGAGTTTGAATTCTATCTCGCTGTTCTTCCAGTTATGGCCAATGCTTTTCAGTACTTTTCTAGATGAGATTACTTGAGGCAAATCCCTTGACGGACATCAGCTGGCATTGTCACTGCCAACCATGGATGCGTGGATAATAGAAACAAAAGATAAGCGCCAATCCAGGGATTTTCTTCCCGTTGCTTTCACTGTCACTCTATCAATAAAGTTTAAGCATGAAATAAGTTTTTTTATTTAGGCTTGATATGCAAGCTTGACCAAGTTGATTAAAGTCCTAATTTTTGAATAAAATGAACTTTTTTTAATATTATTCCTATATGCTGCAATTGTATGGCTCTATATTTGTGCTTGGCTGCTGCTTTCTACTAAAGATCAATACTTTGATTGGATCAAATGACGAATTTTACATCCGAAGTGCATGTCTATAATGTTTAACTGTTAATTAATGCGTTTGTGATAATTCTAGGAACAGAGGAAGATAATATTTCATGTTTCATCTATGATTATGCTGCCAGTATGCCTAATTTAGCGGTGAGGAACTTTTCATGATGATGCTGGTAATTTTTATTCTTTATCTGAAGCTTTTTTTAGGTGCTTATGCATATATTAACTTTCTTGTTTACCGCTTCTTTCCGGTAAGTGAATTTATATGTATATCGGTATTTAATTTGGCGCACAAAACTTGTTGCTTCTTGAAGTAACTATCATTTTTAAGTATTTATCTGTTGTCATGATCAATCATCCATATCTTTACTTATTCATTCACTAACAGGAATATTCTGCATTGCTTCATGATCATCTGCCATATCCAACGACTATTTAGGGTTGGCTTTAAGAATCCTTCTACATTCTTTCTAGCACGTGCTGCATGTGATGTTAACTCTATTTTACCATTATTATTCCCAATTCCCACCGTTCTTTCTTTAGGTTGCCCCTTTTCCCTCCTCTTCTTTTCACATTGCTTGGTATGCTGCTAAGGGTTTTGACTTTGATATGCTAAAGAGAAGTTAGTATTGCCAACATCTGAAGTCATTAGATACATTTAGTGTCTTGTCTACCTAAGTCAGTTTTTGTAAGCAGGTAATGGCAATGAACGGTATGTGTTTGAGATAAGTTTGCAGATGAAAAATAGGATGCAATCTAATTTTCCTTTTACATTAAAAGTCCTTAATTTTTGTTTGCTCACTCAAATTGAATTGTTCTTAAAGAATACGGGCTGAGAAGAAATGTTGTACAAGCATCCAAGAAAAAGTTGTAGTCCAAGCAGTTCCCTTGAAGCCTATTTGTTTACCTAGCTTTGCTTCAAGTCCAACAATGTTTTAATCTCTTATTTTCTTTAATTTTGAATTTAAATGACCTTTCCGTTATTGCTGTTTTGCTGAACTTGCCAAAAGAGCGATAAAAGGGGGCCTGTATAATGAAGGCTGAGATTTTATGATTAGCTTAAGTAAATCATGAAAAGGAGCTCCTAATTTATGTGACTTGCAATAGGATCTTTCATCATCAGCAGCCTTATACCAACTTTTAGGCTGGCCTTCTAATAAGGGGTTCTTTCCACTTTTAAGTAGCCCGTTTATCAAAATTAGATTCAAAACCTTTACCGGTAGTTTTGGATTTTGAAATATATTTTCTTCTTTATTTAGTTCAAACGTTGACCTTATTGGATCAAAGGAAAAACGTGAGAAATACTAATACCAAGTAATTCCGTTAAGATGCTGGCCCGTTTGACTTTAATCCTACCTGAATGATGCTTTTAGCATCATGATGAAGAATTCCAACGGCAATGCTCTTGTGCTTGTCATCTCCTAAAGTTTGTATTATGCTGTGCTTTGTAATCATGGAATTATTTAACTAGTAATGTTGAAGTTTTGTGCTTGAGTTACCTTTTCTTGACATTTATTTACCAAAGCACACATCTAAAATTGTATGAAGTTGAGTGCATGTTTTATATGCTTTATCTTTGTGCAAGTACACATGCATTTTTTTTAAGACCGTGGGATTGTTGCCTAACCTCCATCTCGTGCTATGGAACCTACGTGCCGGTCAGTCATGATAGGGTTCCTTGGGTACACTAATCAAGGGCTTTCATTGTCATTTTGATTTCCTATTGTTCTAACTCCTTTGAACAAAGCACTAAAATTTATGAAGGTTCTTTTGTAACTATTAACTAGTAAATGCATTTGTTCTAAGGGCACATATTTAGAATTAAGTTAATTTAAAAATAAATTAATAATGGTCTCCATCCATTTTATTATGCTTGGCTAGTTTTTTAAAATATCTTAGGATCATATATGTAGGGGGTCAAAATGGATTTTCAGGTCGGGTCCAATCCGAAAATGACCCGCCATTATTTGAACCGACCCGATTATGGAAACAGGTCAGAAATTTGAATCCGGACCCGACTCGCCTCAAACTCGGGTCTACCCGACTTGACACGTTGACCTGGGCGTACAGAAGGAGAGCGAGAGCTGGGCATAGAGTCGAAGGCGAGTGCGTGCGGTTGCGAGGCTGGTAGTGCACGCACAGGCCTTAGGGTCGAGCATCGGGGGGTAGGGGCGAGCCAGGTCACAGGTACAGCAGGCCGCGGGTGCGAGACAATGGCATAACGGTGTGGGCAGGAATGTGGGCGTGGGAGCAAGAGGAAAGTGGTGCGGCCATATGGGTTGAGCTGGGGTTGCGGGATTTGAGTCATTTTCACGTCAAATTCGGGATTTCGGGTCAAACTGAACATGACCTGATTTAAAAAACGGGTCAGAATATTGAACCCAAATCTGACCTATTTGCCAAACAGGTTGACCCGAACCCAAATTTTTTTGGGTTATCTGGGTTGGGTTAAATATTGACACCCTTGCATATATGATTGAGAAAATGTGGTTTGAGTGTAAAATTAGATTAATTTAATTTCATTATATGTATTATGTGTTGAAATGTTAACTTATACAACAAAGAGGCTTTTATGCTTGACTATAAACTTAAATGGCAGAACGTGTATCCTCATTCTAGTCTATATAAAATTTTGCATGTTTAAATTCTAAAGTTATAGGTAACAAGTATCAAATCAACCTAAAAAATATGTTGATGCATCCCACTTCAACAAATCACTATAGTTGCTGAAGTAAATTGCAAAAAATAATGTACCATTGGCAAAACACAATCAATCTTGCCTATACGGAATAATAGATCTCCCTGGTCCCATAAACAACAACCACTTTTATTGGAACACACACTTTATACCTTATATATCTGAACAATCACAAAAATGAGTCGTGTAAATGTGTTGGATCAATGGATGTATTTAGAATTTGCGTATTTTAAACATGGTTTAAAAAAGCACTCTTGGCACTGACTTCGAGGTGCACAAAAAAATGCATCGAGGCATAAGCCTCACTAGCCCTAGTTGTATAAGATATATGCCTTGAGACATTTGAGATAGAGCCTCAATAATATAGTGCCAAAAGTTTTTAATATAATATAATATAAAGCTCGGTCTACTACAATTACTCAACCTTATTTTTATTTTAAAGTTTTGACGCTTATGCTTCAATCCGCCTTTCATTGCCATTGCAAAATGTTTTTTATTTTAAATGTAATATAAAGTAAACACTATTTAGAATATTCAAAGATTATTTGGTTGATTATAAAATTGATACACGAAATTACTTTTTACTTTTTACTGATATCTTGAAATTAAAATAATATAAAAATTTCCCCATATATATATACGCTCAATCCTTATGTTTCAATCCTGATATATATATATATATATATATATATTAATTATATGTCAGGATTTAGTTTATGGGACGGTGCTGGAAGGGATGGCGGGATCAACATCAAATGGGATAATAGCGAGGTTGCAAGTGTGGGGGCCATAAGGTTGTTGGCGAGGCCCTCAAGAGGTTGTGTGAATGTCATGTGGTGGTCCTGTGAGCATAGGGATGATGAGGTCATTGTGATGCGAGTTGAGTTCTCAGGAAGGTCACAAGACAAGGTTGAGAGTGGGATGTTGGGAGGCTGTAAAGTGATGTTGCAAGGCGCGATGCATTTGGAATTTGCTTGAATCAGATAAATTTCGATTTCATCAAAATTTTACTAATTGATGTATTTAAAACCTTTAGAAAGACATCTTGTATTTATCTCACCATCAATCAAACACTCAAAAACTTAAAACCCTGGCACGCTCAAAGCTGGTTCAATCAAACAACCCCTAAATGTTCTACAAATTGGAACAAATTATACTTATCTGCAGCAGCCATCTTATTTAGATGAAACTTGAGCTCTCCACAGTGATGAAATTTTGGGAGGTCATTCTAAAAATTTGTAAATTCTGTCTGAATTTGTATTAAATTTTTAGGCAAATAGTTGGTTAAAAATAATTAGATTCTAATAACGTAGCCATTTGGGCTAAAACGAAGGAACGGTAAAAGCTCTTATTTATGCATCTCTGTTTGCTCTTATGAGTGAGTAAGTAATCGATTCTTAAAAAATATAAAACTCAAGTGGGAAAACATATGTTGGATAGTTTTGTTATTTGTTACTGATGTAGACAAAGGAGGGGTCAACTCATGTCCAAAATAAATCAATTTTTGACTTCCCTTGAGCCTACAAACTCAATAAATTTTGAGCTGGAATTTAGCTCATTTAGTTTTTAGTTCATTTATTGAACTAAAGGTTAGCTCATTATTAGCTAGGTTTTAGTTCATTAATTGTCATATTTATGTAGCTTTTTATTTATTATTTTATATTAAATTAAAGTTGTCTCTTGGGATTCCAAAATGGCTTTTGGAATCCCAAGATTTGTTTTGTTTTCCCATGCCATGGCTCCTTGGCTTCAACGGGTGGCTGATTTCCGTGCATTCTCTCCTTGATTCCCACGATGGCTGTTGGTTTTCTGAGCTAGGGGCTTTTCCCGTGGCTTTGACGCCTTGGTTCCGTGCGGCCTCCTTGGCTCCCGTGGATGCTCCTTCGATTCTTGGGCTTGGGCTGTTTTTCCATGCTAAGTGATGTTTAGATTCTTGTGATAATTTAATGTATGTGTCCTTTTGTATTCCCCTTTCATACCTATAAATATGAGGGGTTGTTTATGTTTGAATGAAGTGAAGAATATGTGATTTTTGGAAGCTATAACCTGTGGGTTTGCTTGGAAATCCTGCGGGCTCTTTCCACTCTTCTTTCTCATCCCCTCTGGAAATCCTGCGGGCTCTTTCCACCCTTCTTCTTGGCTTCTAACCTCTTTCGTCTCTCCGCAAGTGCCACTCCACCTGTATCCCTCTTCTCAAGTGAAGCAATTTTAGGGTGTCTTGTTTGAGTCGTTTGAGTCAAAGTTTGTAAGTCTTTATTTTATAATATTAAAGTTTATTTTGCCCAATTTGTCTCCTTTTAGTGTCTTTTCTATTATGTAGTAAAGCTCTTCTTTTGTTAAGCAAAAATTATAGGGTCCCCTATATTTTTTGCTTACATCAGTTACTCATCAAAAGCATCCTATTTTAAAATTTATCAACATCCATCTTCATTGCACTCTGAGAATCTTCATTGCACTGCTTCTCAGAGTCAGATGGAGCCATAGTGACTGAAATTGAAAATAGTTATGTAAAGTTGATAATGATCAATTTGAGAAAAAGATGCTAGAATATGGTTAAAGAAAATTTATGGTAGTTTAGCACTAGATTATTTGTAGTAAGCATCTCTTCAGGGAAACTGCTATTTGCCTGATTGGAGATTTACAATAAACATGAGAGACAACCTAAAATAGAATGATAGATCCACATTACGAAAGATACAACTCCAGTCAAGATATGAATATGAATGTATAACAATAAAAAAATGTTTGATAAAAATGATCTTCAGTTTGAAAGTCTAGCTAGAAATGAGAATACATGGGCCGATAACCAATAAAATAAGTCAGACATGGGAGAGAATTAGGTGGAATGGTAAGGGCACCATTTGTTAGCTGCCTGGCATTCTTAATAATTGAGATGAAATTGGCTTAATTATTCAATAAGTTTTTTAAAATGGTAAGGGCACCATTTGTATAACAATAAAAAAATGTTGATAAAAATGATCTTCAGTTTGAAAGTCTAGCTATAAATGAGAATACATGGGCCGATAACCAATAAAATAAGTCAGACATGGGAGAAAATTAGGTGGAATGGTAAGGGTACCATTTGTTAGCTGCATGGCATTCTTAATAATTGAGATGAAATTGGCTTAATTATTCAATAAGTTTTTTTAAAATGTACATCTATTCACCAACATCTTATTGTTAAGAAGCTTGAAAAAATTTTATTGTGATAATTTCAGTTCACAGTGTACTATGTAGTCATAAAATGTTGATTCGTATAAATTTATTTTAGATTATTTATCTGAGCACCATATTCACCTCAATTAACCTCCTTGTTCAAAAAATTAAGTACGCTAAAACATATGTGAAGATTGCAGACATACTGTGGCCTTTATTTAAAATATTGACTATAGTGAAAGTAGTATAAAAGACCTATGTAAACAATTCAACTCTACACTATACCAATGAATGGTTTTAGGAGCCTTGCCTTTAGCAATCTCACGTGCATTGATGAGAATCATCATGAATGATAAATGCATAGAAGTGCTTGGAATTTTAAAAGCTTAAATCTCAAGCAATAATAAATTGTGGATTGGAATTTGGGCATTGTAAATAATGAAAGGAAATCAGTTTTATGACATGAAATTATATTTACTATTGGAGTTTCGTAGGATAATTAATTTGGAAGATTTTTTTCAAATGATAGCAAAGCTGTCTTAAGGAAAAAGGATTGCTTACAATATCAGTACTTGTCTAAAAGGAACTCCTAATGTATGTAATATAAAATATTTTTAAAATAATGTAATTTATATTGCTGACGCACTAATTTTTTGTTTGCAAATTACAGCATATTGATAAATTTGTAGTTCTCCCTTTTTAACATTTACTCCTAAGAAGACAGAATTGGTGGAACATAAAACGTATTCAAAGGAAACACTGGAGCTAATAACTATCCCAAGTATATATTTGATTTGTTTTTATATTGGTTTTGCCATTCTTGGCAGAAAAAGCTTTTGAACATAATTTGTTCAAGTATATATATGTCCATGTGTTTTGTGCATGCGAGAAACTTTATCTTTATACATATCTATATCTATTGTTATTATCTACTTTTCTTTGTATATATATCAGTTTGTATATATGGGCACATACACAAATATGTCGAACAATGAGACGTGGATATATTTTAGAACTTTTCTGAATTACTTGAAATTGATTTTTTTATCATCTGCATATGACTGGTTTCTTAAATACTTGAGACTTACAGCTTTGGTTTGAAGGTTGAAGATATTATTTCAAACTTTGAAATACTACATGATAAAGTTGAAGTCATACCTACGGTTGAATCTTGGGGCAAGCTTATTAAGCTTTCTTGCAATTTGTCCAAGGTTTGCTTCTGCTACTCCTGCAAAGTTTTTATTTATCTTTTTTTTTTTTTAATATGAGCATGCTAATTAACTTAAAAACATTTAGCCTGCTAATAATGGTCGTAGAATTTGTCTGGTGTGTCTGTTATACTTTCTTATTAAATATTATTATCTTTTAACATGATGCTGTTCTTAAATCACTTTCTTTCCTTTGAATATAGTTTCTTTTTTTTGGTGAGTCCAATCTATTAATGGATTTCTTAAAAGCAAGAAACTTTGAACTCGAGATATTGTGTGGATGATCACCATGTAATCATGATACCATTGAAAGTGCTTAGCTACCTTAATTTAAGAGGATCTGACTCATGCATGTGGCATTGATAACTTATTTTATTGCGTACTACTTGAAACTATGAATTGATGTCAGGAATCATATACTTATTCTTGAACTTTTCCTATAGAACAAATGTCAGTTTTTTAAACTTAACTTTTCATTGTTTTAACATTCTTTGTTAACCTATTCATTATGTTTAACCTGTTCTTTTACGTTTATTAGTTTGTTGGTGGTTTGATTTCATCCTACTTTCATGCCTAAGTACAAGAAATAGTATAAATGTAGAAAGAGCTTCAAATTAGAACCACAAATGTCTTGTGTGTTTATTGCATACTGAAAGAAGCCCCTCCTCATTGTTGTGCAAGAGGGGCTTGGTTGAATGAACACATAAATTTAAGGTGCAGTCAATTTGTATATTTGATTTGTCCTTAACAAACAAGTTTCCGTACCATCTATGTACAGATAATTATGGATATGCCTTTTTGGTGCATGCAACTGAAAAATATCAAGATGTTTTTGATACGGGCTTGTATGGCAAGGATATGTCTTCATTCAAACCCATTTGGCACCCAATTTGTAAAGAAAAAGGTGTTTCTTAAAAATAAAATTTTGTTGAATTCTGGGCTAGAGTTTCTACTTCCTAGTTCAATGGCAGAGCTAGAAATTTTTTATACTAGGTGCCTAAATTACCTTTCAAAAAAGAAAAATCAATCCTTGTTTCAAAAGAATCCTCACCCAATCGACGGAAGTATTTTGTCGAGTTTGACATACAATTGTAGTATGATCAGATTGATAGACTGTAAAGCAACCGAGCTCTCTCACTCCCTCCAGGCGGTTATCAACACATGGGATTGTCTCCCATTCACGTGCTTACTCACGTGCTATGTAACAACATAGCACTTAACACTCTAACAAACCTCTCTATATATACATGATTACTGTACGCAGTTTTATACACTGAAATGAATACATGAGCCTTTCCTCTGTACTCTGTTTTCCTGTAGGTTTACATGGTATCAGAGCAGGTTTTTCTTCTCTGAAGTCCATCTCTTCTTCGTTTTATCATGAGTTCCTCTACTGTATCGCCATCGCCTGAATCGGCCACCTCCGGCACCGTCGTCTCTCTTACAGACAACACTCCGATTCCTGCACAGCTAAAATTCTTGATGGCAAATGTCAGGAACATTGTTGCAACTCCATTAACAGCTGAGAATCATCCTACATGGAGATCTCAAGTTTTTCGTGCGAATGGCTTTGAAGGTTTTCTAGACGGATCGTCTTCTTGTTCGGATAAATTGATTTCAAATTCTGTTGGTGTTTCTACTTCTAATCCTCAATATACTGCTTGGGTTTTGATTGACCAAAACTTAGCAGCTGCATTATATTCAGTTATTTCACCGGCATTACTATCATATGTTTTGTCGTTGGATCACTGTACAGACATTTGGACAACAATTGCTTGGCGGCTTCAGTCATCGACTCGTTCGCGGACCAGTCAGCTGAAAAACGAGTTATATCAGTGTACGATGAAAGATCAAACCATGGCTCAGTATCTTCTTAAGATTAAATCCATCTTAGACTCTCTCGCTACAGCCGGTGCTTCGATTGACTCCGAGGATATTATTCATCACACGTTAAACGGTCTGCCCGCCTTGTATCAGGCTTTTAAAACCGCAATTTGCACAAATCTCCAACCGTTGTCATTGGATGATCTCTACACCATATTGTGTAGTGAGGAGCTTAACTTAGCTCATGAAGTTACCCGTAATCTTAGTTCTCTTCAATTAATAGGTCAATCTATTGCTCTTGCTGCACCAAGAGCGCGGGGTCGCGGACGATCAAATTCGTTTTGCGGACGTTCTTCCTCCAGTTCCAGACCTCTACAATCATCTGTGCCTTCTACTCGTGGAGGACGCATTCCGCGATTGCCTGTAACATGCCAGATTGTGGTAAATTGGGCCATTCAGCAGTTAAGTGTTGGTATCGCCATGATTCTTAATATAATACCGAACAATCTTCTGCTCTGTTCACGCCAGATTCTGCTCTCAATTCGCCTGAATGGTACCTGGATAGTGGAGCTTCTTCTCATCTTACGTCGGATCCCAGCTACATTCAAGATTCTCAACCTTATAATGGTTCTAGTCAAGTCATCATGGGAAATGGCCAAACTCTTCCTATACAAAATACTGGTAAAGGGCTTCTTCCCACCCCTGCAGGTAATCTGCAGCTTTCCTCTCTCCACCATGTTCCGAATCTCTCTTTTAACTTACTTTCAGTTCATCGTCTTACTCTTGATAACTCATGTGACATTTCCTTTTCCTCTACTGGTTATCTCATTAAGGACCGGAAGACACAATAGCTTCTTCTTCAGGGTCCGTGTATTAACGGGCTTTATCCTCTTCGTATTCAGCAATCAACTCCTTTATCTACTGTTCATCTCGCACTTCTCTCCGTTCAAGCTGTTCCTGATCTCTAGCACCGCCGGTTGGGTCATCCGTCAGCTTCTACGTTATCTTGTTTAGCTCGTACTACTTATGTAATTTCTGCTTTCAGTTCTAGTTCTTGTAATACACGTCGGTTAGCAAAAAGCCACCGATTACCTTTTTCCACATCTAGTTCTCGATGTAATACTCACTTTCATATTATCCATTCAGATGTTTGGGATCCGGCCCCATTGCCTTCTATGTTTGGTTTTCGCTATTATGTTTCCTTTATAGATGATTGTACTCGTTTTCTATGGGTATATCCTTTGTTAAAGAAATCTGATTTGTTTTCAAAATTCATTGAATTCAAAAATATGATTGAATGCCAGTTCAATGCCTCCATTAAAATCTTACGAACTGATGGTGGCGGTGAATACGTTAATAAGGTTTTTACGGCATTTCTTCAAAATTGTGGCATTCTTCATCAATTCACTTGTCCGTATACTCCAGCTCAAAACGGCATTGCCGAGCGTAAACATCGCCATATTGTCGAGATGTTACGATCACTTCTTATTGATGCTCATTTACCTCAAGTGTTTTGGGTTGATGCATTGCTTACCACTGTATATCTCATTAACCGGTTACCTTCACCAACTACTCATTCTCTCTCTCCATATGAGCTTCTCTACAATCAAGCTCCCACCTATGCTCATATTCGTGTTTTTGGCTGTTTGTGTTACCCGTGGCTTCGTCCTTACAGTCTCAATAAGCTGTCTCCTATGTCTCAACAATGTGTTTTTCTTGGTTACCCTATCAATCAAAAAGGCTATCGCTGTTTTGATCCCTCTACTAATAAAGTCTTTGTTTCACGGCATGTTCTTTTTAATGAATCAGTTTATCCCTATCCTCAGTTATCTACTGGTTCTTCTATTGCAGTAGAAAATTCGTTTCATCCTCCACTTCTCGTTCCTGCATCTGCATTACCGACATCTATTATATCTCCTACACCAGTTTCGTCCAACCCTGTCCCACAGCTAGGGCTGTCAATATTTGACACGACACGAAAACCCGACCCGGACCCGACTCGAAAATTTCGAGTTTGGGTCAACCCGAACCCGAACCGGGTCGAGTTCGGGTTCGAG
>NW_021319245.1:575657-577787 GCF_001605985.2 Dendrobium catenatum | reverse complement strand
AACCCGCGCTGCTGCCCGGGTCGTGTCGGGTTGACCCGAACCCGAAGCGGGTCGGGTTTGGGTCCAGGATTTTGACCTGTTTGCCTACCCGGGTCGGGTTAGGGTCGACCCGATTGAACCCGGGTCAGTTCCGGGTTCGACCCGAACCCGACCCGTGACCCGAAATTGACACCCCTACCCACAGCCCTGTCTTCCAGTGAGTTGTTCTGAGTCTCTGTTTGCAGCTTCTCCTGTACCATTGGCATCTTCTTCTGTTCTTCCACATCAGCAAGCTGACGCTTCGTCTCATCCCATGATGACTAGATTAAAATATGGTATTACCAAATCCAAACAGATTCTTAATCTGTTTCATGACTTACCCTCTAGTGATCCTACTTCTTATTTGCAAGCTTCTAAATTGGATCATTGGCGTCGGGCAATGTCACAGGAATTTCAGGCTCTTCAGTCCCAAGGTACTTGGGATCTAGTTCCAGCCTCTCCTCATCATAATGTTCTTGGCTGCAAATGGGTTTATCGTACTAAATCCAATTCGGATGGATCCATTGCCCGTTACAAAGCTCGCCTTGTAGCTCAAGGCTTTAATCAAGAACACGAGTTTGATTATCAGGAAACGTTTAGCCTTGTTGCTAAAATGCCTACGCTGCTGGTATTCTTCTTGTGGCACTTCATCACCAGTGGCCTATTCAACAGCTAGATATATCTAATGCCTTTCTTCATGGGCATCTCTCGAACACAGTGTTTATGAAACAACCTCCCGGTTTCCATGATGTTCTTCATCCACATCATGTGTGTCGCCTCAAGAAAGCCATCTATGGCTTGAAAGAGTCTACACGTCAATGGTATGCCACCTTGTCAGCACATCTGCAGAAATTTGGTTTTCAGTTTAGCTTGGCTGATCCTTCACTACTGACATATCATTCCGGTGCTGTGCGTCTCTACATTCTTATATATGTAGACGATATCTTGTTAACAGGCAATGATCAATCCACTATTACTTGTCTTCTTGCTGCTCTTCATAGCAAGTTCTCCATGCGAAATCTTGGTTCGCTGTCACAGTTCCTTGGCATACAGGTAACTCCAACTGTATACGGTGTTCATTTACATCAAGCTAAGTATGCTAAAACTATTCTATTGAGAGCTGGTATGCAAAATTGTAAGCCTGTTACCACTCCTAGTTCTCCTAAGAAGCTGCTGTCGCCTATAGAATCTGGTGAATTTTCAAATCCGGTACTTTACAGGCAATTGGCGGGTTCATTACAGTACTTGACCCTTACCCGTCCTGATATCACATTCTCGGTACAGCAGGTTTGTTTACATATGCATAAACTGCTTACCAGTCATTTCGATCTTCTTAAAATGCTCTTACGTTATATTCAAGGAACGCTTCATCATGTTTTACCACTGTACCGTGATTCTCTTACATTGCACAGCTACACCGATTCTGATTGGGCCGGCGATTGTTTAGATCGAAAATCAGTGTCCGGTAATTGCCATTTCTTAGGCAAATCCTTGATTTCTTGGCAAGTTAAAAAGCAGCAAACTGTCGCTCGATCGTCTACTGAGGCTGAATATCGCGCTCTTGCTACTGCGGCGTCTGAAATTATATGGCTACGGCGCTTACTTGCTGATTTCTCTGCTCCGCAAACTCTTCATACTACAGTTTATTGTGACAATACTTCGGCTATAGCGTTAGCTCATAATCCCGTATTACATGCTCGTACCAAGCATATCGAAGTCGATTGCCATTTTATTCGGGATTACATTCACCAAAATCAGATTCTAGTGCATCACATTAGTACACAGGATCAGCTGGCCGATGTATTTACCAAGGCTTTATCAATCTCTCGGTTTAAGCTTCTCTCAAGCAAACTGATTGCTGAACTTCCAGCATCTGTTTGACGGGGCATGATAGACAGTAAAGCAACCGAGCTCTCTCACTCTCTCCAGGCGGTTATCAGCACATGGGATTGTCTCCCATTCACGTGCTATGTAACAACATAGCACTTACACTCTAGCAAACCTCTCTATATATACATGATTACTGTACACAGTTTTATACACTGAAATGAATACATGAGCCTTTCCTCTATACTCTGTTTTCCTGTAGGTTTACACATATTGCTTCTGAAA
>NW_021319245.1:558746-575557 GCF_001605985.2 Dendrobium catenatum | reverse complement strand
TTTTAAAAACTCTGTGGTTGAAAAATCTTTTTCTACAAAATTAAAAAGGGGTCTTAAATTTTAATTTTTTAAACTACCAATTCACCCCCCCTCTTGGTAGCCTTGGGACACTCACTTAGGCTTAACAACCTAATTACTAGACTCAACAGGGGCAATAATTATGCCGACGACAATGATTTCTGCATAATTGCATCAATCAAGCACAGCAGATGTGGCGTGACTTATCCACATCAGTGAGCTCCTGCTATCGTTGGATCATCTACTATTTTGAATGGACAGTCTAGATCTAACCAGACCATAAATTAGAGATCTCACCAGACCATAAATTAGATCGCAAGATCTCAACCTGCAGTCGATCCGAACCATGTAACAATTAGATCCCAACCGTTGATCATGTGATCAGCAGTGCCTATCAATCCTCAATGAGCGAAGGCATAACCCGTAGCCCTAATTCATTTTTTGGATTTTTCTCTTAAACTTATGGATCAAATTGAACAAAATTTTAAACAGAGGCTCTATAATAAAGAGAATTCATGGGGGATATTTTTCATGTTCTAAAATGCACTATGCATGAAGTTATTTAACCCTATATGTAGTGACATAGGTTGAGAGATTTTGAGAGATCTAATTATTGGACCTTCAAATTCTCAACACGGTTGAGCTTATGTACTATCCATGAATAATTCTCCTGTTGAATTCGAGCCTTGAAATATTTCAGATCAACGAGAAAAGGACTTAGAAGCTTCCTGACCTCGGTTCGCCAGAGATCTCACTGTCCGTGAGTGTTAGCTGATGGATTTGAGTGGAGGAGGGTGAAGAGGAGTCCAAAGATCCCACCCAAGACAAATCTTGGGCTTAGGGGCTCTTGAGAGAAAGAAATTAGAAAAACACCCCTCTAAAGAAACCTAAAACTCCTATATATACTCTAATTCTTGTTATCAATAGCTAGGATCATGATTAGGGGGAATTAGGAGTGGAGCAAGGCTTAACTGGCCATGGCTTCACCCTAGGGATCACTTAGAAAGATCTTAATACATTGAATGGATTTAAATTGAACTAAAAAGGTCAAATTAACCTAATAAGATTTGGGTTGACCAAGTCAAAGCTTGACTTGGTCAACTTAGTCAATTAGGTCAAAGGCGATAAGGTTTTGAGCAAAGGATAGGGTTTGAAATTGAATAGAGCTTGAATTGACCCATTAGGGCTCAATGGGTCAACTTAGGTTAACTTGGTCAACCAGGTTGATCCAAGATCTGGTCCTAAGCTCAATGAATTTGGTCTGACCCATAGAACCCAAGGGAGGTGAGAGATTGAGCCTAAAAGGCAGGAAATTGATTTGAAACTAATTAAAGGAGATTTGAACCCAAGTTGACCTAGTTAACCAAGTTTACCCAACGTCCAGGTCTGGGCTCAACATACTTAGCTCAACCCATTGAACTCAGTAGAAGTGGTCTTGTGGCTTAGCTTGGTTAATTTGACCAAGTCAACCCCTTTGACCAGGAGTTGGAGAAAAATAGGGTCAACACCGCTTTTCTATTATGGCTCTCTTTGCCTCAACCCAATTCTCTTTCATTTTAACTCTGATCCATGCTTACCATAGAGAAACTTATCATTATTTCCTAGTAAATATGAGGTTTAGTGAGGATGAGAGTAAGATAACATCATTTGTTAAAAAATAGCGGGTTGAAATCATTAAGGAAGATCTAGGAATCTTTTTTCAGTTAAGGACTCATGGGACTATAGAACACACTTTAACCTCTAAATCCACTTATAACTGGTCTAAGATAAACAAATCTCTTAGAGGTGTAACTCATGTTTGTCACTTGGCTAGAGTCTACACTTTAAATTAAAATGCTAGGATCATCCAGCATGTTTTAAAAACTTCAATCATTCCTAAGGCTGGTGATCGCATAAATATGACTCATCTTCTTTCGACTATTACCTATTTAATTATGACTAGACAACCTATTGATGAGGCCTAAATCATCTTTGACTACATTCATAACCTTTCTGAAATTAGGCTTCCTAGTCATAAGAGGAAGAAAAATATTGCTCTACGACACTTAGAGACCTACATTTCAGAAAAGAAGTACAATATTAATCATCCTGATATTCCCGCTGAAATGCCAATCTACTTCATCGATGCCTCTTTTCGATCTCTTTTAAGGAGAAATGAGAGTTCTAATGTGGATACTGAGGAAAAAGGGGGAGCACCTGCACCTGCTCAGGGACCTGATCAGAACTACTTTTAGGAGATGGTTCAGCAATTTGATCAGATTGAAAGTTATTTTGATCAATGTTTTGATTAAATTTAGACTTATTTAAATCAACAGGATGTACATTACCAATATGATATGCTGTAGATCTGAGGTTAGTTTGACTCGTTAAGCATGAATATAACTATAATGAATAGCTATTTTTCAGTCTTCAACCAGCCTCCTCCTCCAGATCAGGGTCCTTCAGAGTTTTAGTTGCATTTCATTATAGTTGCTTTTACCAGTCCTTTCCTGATAATGTGATAATATCTATGTTTATTTCTTTTCATATTAATTATTTCTGTGTTTAGATTTATGTTTATGTTATGATGTTTAGAAGTTATGTTTATTGATATCAATGGCTTTAATGTATCCAATCTTTTTTATATCAATAAAATTATCATGTTTTGTTTAGATGCTTTTATTTTTAGTTTGAAACATGAGTTTGCCTATATGAAAAGCTTGTTTTAATTGATCTAAAAAGTGTTATAAATTAACCTGCATTATAAAATTAATTTTATTGTGAAATCTAATTTTTCAAAAAAACTTTACATTAACTTATAACTCGATCAAGTTAAGCATATCAATTTTATGTCCTTTTTAGGCAAACATAATTTGAATATCATTATTGTAATTTTGATGTCTTATTTTTTTTAATATAATTATTTTAGAAATTAGAAAATTTTGTTTTTGAGATTATTGATTTTGGAAAGATCAAATAAAAAAAGAGAGAGAAAAAGGAGAGTATATAAAAAAGAAATGTAAATGTGTACAAAAATCGAAAGAATGCGCAATAGTTCACAAAATGAAAAGAGGAATAAAATTAGCCCACAAAGTGTGCCACAAATATTTGAAAAGATGCGTAATGTCGCCAATTGAATATGTTCTTTCCTCTATTATTTAATCTTTAATTCAAATCAATCTAATTTTCAATTGTAATTTATATTAAAAATTGAAATTAATAAATACTCATTTCATTACTTTTGTAATAATCCTCCTTATCTAATCATCTAGAATGCTTCATGGCCTTGATAAATTTTTCTTATCTAAGTTGTTCCTTAATTTAAACTTTTTGAATCTTTCTTTTTCATCTTATGTAATTAACTTTGTTATTGCAATTATATTTCAATCTCTTTCAAGATCAATTATTATGATTTATCATTTGACATCTTTCATTTCGACGTTCTTATTACCTTTTTGTTGTTGTCAAAAGGGGAGTAATATTATTTCATGTATTGTGTTTTGCGTGTTTGTGTTTTTGTACCTTGTGTTTGTATTTTGTACCTTGTGTTTGTGCTTTATATGTTTAAAAATAATAATAAAAAAATTTTGTGAGCTTTTCATGGAATTTCCCTATATTCACATTTTTATTCTTTTAGGGGGAGCAAAGGAGAAATTTAAGGTATACATGTTAACATAAACAATAATTGTTTTGCTATCATCAAAAAGTGAGATATTATTGAGATTGTTGCAACTTAGTTTTTTTATTGTTAAGATTCATGCAATATTTTTATTTTTGATGATTCCAAATATTATTATTTTAATTATAATTTCTCAAAACATATTTTGGATGTATTATTTTTGTTGTTTGTGTGTACTAAAATTTCAGGAAAATCATACTCCGGATTGTTGAAGACTTCAAATCATATTAGATTATGGTTCATTGTAAATGAAATCTGTATTTTTCATTTTATTAAGTTTGAGAGAGTATGATTGTAATTGAGTAACTATGCACACACACACACTGGTGTAGTGTTTAAAATTGTAATTTTTTTAAAGTAAATGTACTGTACGAACTCATTTCATACAAGATAATTTGTTCAATTATTTTCCCCTATGAGTAGTCAAACGAATTGTAGGTAGAAAATTTTTCTAAGTACTGATCGTATTGTACAAAACTTCCTTCGTTCAAACGCCATCCAGAGTATGAATTGGATGGGTCCCTTTTCATCCCAATTAATTCATTATTTTTCTAAATGGATTGTATTGTACGATGTCGTCTTTGTACAGACACCGTCCAGAGTATGAATTAGATGGGTCCCTTTTCGTCCGAACAAATTCATTATTTTTTTGAACGAATTATATTATACGATGTTATCTTTGTATAGATGCCATCTAGACTATAAATTGGATGAGTCCCTTTTCATCTTGAGGAACTTACTTATGATGTTGTCTTTATACAAACACCATCTAGAGTATGAAAATGTGAGGTCCCCTTCATCCCGATGAAGATGAAAAATTTTCTAACTATTTGTATAGTACAAACTCGGTTTGTACTGGACGATCATCGTGTACGAAGCCATTTCATATAGCTTCACAAAAGATTTGTATGCAACAGTTTTTGAATTGTTCGTACGTACGAACATAAGATCATATTAGACGATCGTACATGCTCAAAATAGAAAATTTTAATTTCCTGGATGGTTTTTCATGTCTTTTATATAAAAGGTTCTTAAAACTAACATGAAAATAGTTATTCTTCATAATTTTTCAAGAGCAAGTGAAAGAGAGAGTTTGAGAGTGTTTGAGAGAGAGTTCTTACCAGTAGAGTGTGAAGGGTTCACAAGGTTACTCAAAGGTAAGAATCTCTTTTGGTTTTTGGTTATACTCTTCCTTTTCTTCTTTCTAGTTGCTCAAGAGAAGATCCTTGAAGAAGAACTGATTCTCTGCCGACACCTGGAGGGTGTGAAAGGACAATGATTCTTTGCAGACAATTGGAAGGTGTAAAAGGAAGACGGTTCTCTGCCGACACTTGGAGGGTGTAAAAGGAAAATGGTTCTTTGCGAACACTTGGAGGATGTAAAAGGCATCGATTCTTTGCCAAAACTTGGAGGGTGTGAAAGGATGACGATTCTTTGCTGACACTTGCAGGGTGTAAAAGGATGATGATTCTCTACCGACACTTGGAGGGTGTGAAAGGATGATAATTCTCTACTACACCTAGGGTGGGTGGAAGATAGGAATTATAAAGGATTCTCTATCTTACTATGGGAGCAAAAGGAGTGTCACTTTGGTAATAGTTCAATACCTGAAGAAGGAGTCTTCAGGGAGTGGATGTAGGTCAAGTTTGACTAAACCATTATAAATATTTGTATATTTTTATTTTCCTCATTTATTTTCTACAATTTGTTTACTGTGGTTGAAAAGCTTGTTTAATCTAAAATCAAATTATTATAAAATTTAAAATAGTTTTCTATTAAAAAATTTAAGAGAATTTTTAAATTACCAATTCACCCATCTCTTGGTTAGCTTTAAGATAATTGCTTAGGTTTAACAACCTATACAAAATCAACAACGCACCCTTTTTGTACTTTGGATATCATCTGTACAAACCTTAGATCATATAGTATAAATAGTTTAGAAAAATTTTGAGTTTGTTTGGGACGAACTGGTATGTAGCCATTTCATACTCTATATGTTATTTATACGAAGGTAACTTCATACATGACAAGCAGTACTTAGAAAATTTTTTAGGCATGATTCAATTAACTGCTTTTTGAAGGAACGCTCAGGTCAAATCATCCCGTATGATCTAAAATCATATAGTATGATTAGTTTTTTTTTAAATACAAATTTTTTACACTCCCTAGTATGTGTGCGCATGGTTACCCAAATATAATCACACTCTCTCAGACTCAAGAAAAATATAAAAAGTACATACTTTAAATATAATAAACCCTAATCTAATCTATCTTGAAGTCTTCAATAGTTTGGAGTATGATTTCCCTGAAACATTAATACACATAAATAACAAAAGCAATATTTCCAATATATGTTAAGAGAAACAGTAATCAATACAATCAGATTTTGGACTCATCACAAACACACATGATATAAAAACATAGTTATGAAAACTAAGTTTCAATAGGGAGGAGGATGACGACATAATCTTAATGATACAGCAGTTTAAGAGCTTTCTGAAAAGAAAATAGATGTCTCATCAACAGCATGGGAGCAAAGTTAAAATAAAAAAAAATGTTAAAGTTTCTTCTGATATAATTTTCTTCGAATGCAGGAAACCAGGCCACGTCTAAACTGACTGCCCCAACATGAAGAATCATATAATCAAGGAGAAAGGTGAAGAGAAGCCGAAGTTCAAGAGGGGCAAGTAAAAGTTATAAAAAGCATTTTGGCTAACTCCGCTTTAGAATCATTTGAACTAAAAGAAGAGGAGGATGTAACAAACCTATGTATTATGGCTAATGATAATCTTAATTAATTAGATCAAGATGAGGTATGTCCACTTTCTTATGATAAATTACATGTTATTTTAGAAAAAAAATCATGAATCATATAGGAAGCTCAAAAGGATGCATGCTAGTCTCAATACTAAATCCATTTCTTAGTATTAGGTGTTACTCTTATGGAATGTTAGGTCATATAGCCCGCATTTGCATAATCCACGGTACGACACATTTTATATGGAGGCTGAAATTTTATTCATCATAACATGGCATGCATTTATCACATTCATCAATACATAAGGTGAAACCCAAACTCACTGGGGTTCCAAATTCTCATGTTTAAGTGATAATATAGAGGTGCTCTCATAGAAGACCTAGTGAGAGCATGTGGTACCTGGATAGTGGATGCTCAAGGCACATGACTGGTGATATGAAGAAGCTCATCACACTAAAGGCTAGTTCAGGAAGTAAGGAGACACTTGGAGATAACAATACTAGAAACGTGGTGGGCTTAGGTATAATAAGTAATGCTAAAAACTTCATTATTTATCTTGTTATATTAATTAATGGTTTAAAACATGATTTACTAAGCATTAGTCAACTCTGCAATAAAGGTTTTGGCATCAAATTTCTTTCTAAAAAATGCATAATTAGTTTAAATGGAAAACTTTTGTTAGAAGAAAAATGAAGTAAGAATGTTTACATGTTTGACATAAACTTCATTGAATATTTTAATTTCATATGTTTGAAAATAATTGTTGATAATTCTTTGCTATGGCATAAGAGACTATGTCATGTGAGCATGAAAACTTTTAAGAAGATGACCCAAAATGATCTAAGTAGAGGCATCCCTAAGTTAGACTTCACTAAGGACCACTTATGTGATGCCTACAAACTAGGAAAACATGTTAAGTCTTTATTTCATTTAATTAAGGACATCAACACCTCTAGGCTACTAGAAAACCTTCATATGGACCTATTTGGACATGTTACTATATCCAACCTAGGAGGGAAGACATATGGATTTGTAATAGTAAATGACTAACCTAGATTTACTTAAGTTAGACTCCTAGCACATAAGAGTGGGTCATTTGAGGAATTTAAAACTTTTTTCACCTAGATTTAAAGAATTTAGATGTAAAATTTTAACCATTCATAATGATCATGGTGGAGAATTTGAAAATGATAGATTTGAATGTTTTTGTCAAGAGATATGTATAGAACATAACTTCTTTTCCCCTAGGACCCCTCAACATAATGGAATAGCTAAAAGCAAACATAGAACCTTGGTAAATGCTACTAGGACCATACTAGCTGAATACTCAATTCCTAGATATTTTTGGTAGAAGCAATAAATATTACTTATTATGTTCTAAATAAGGTGAATGTTAGATCCAAGTTGAATCTAACACCCCATGATCTCCTTAAGGGTGGGTCACCCAACCTCTCTCACATGAATATTTTTGAGTGTTAATGCTTCTTGGTCAATGGAAAATTAACCTTAGAAAAATTTGATCCAAAAATATGATCGAGTCTTCTTAGGTTAATTATCTGTAAAGAAATCCTATATAATCTTTAATAAGAGGACCTTTGTAGTTGAAGAATCTACTCATATGGTATTTAATGAATTAGATAGGACCTTTGAATCTAAACCTGAAGAAGAAGAAGTGGAGGTCATTCAAGGGGTAGAAGCCATTGCTATAAGAGATAGAGTAGAACCTCATGCGCCACTACCTAGAGAATAGAGTTATTCTACTAGTCATCCTAAAGAACTTATCTTAGGAGACCCATCTGAAGGAGTTAGAACTAGACATAGACTTAGAAAGGAAGTTAATCATTTTGCTTTACCTCTATGGTAGTACCCACCAACATAGATTAAGCCTAGGTGATGAATACTATATCCTAACAGTGTAAGAATATCTAAATAAATTTGTTAGAAATAATGTATGGAACTAGTCAAAATACTAAAGGATCAGAGGATGGTTGGATCAAAGTAGATGTTCAAAAATAAGATGAATGGATTTGGAATACTAATAATAAATAAGGCCATATTAGTTTCTAAGGGGTACAATTAAATTAAAGGAATTAATTTTGAGGATACCTTTACCCCTATAGCTGATTAGAAGAAATTAGGGTGCTACTAGTTTTACCTGCTTTAGAGGATTTAAATTGTATAAAATGGATATTCAAAGTGCCTTCCTAAATGGGTGATTAAAGAAGATGTTTATGTTTAGCAACCCCTAGGATTTGAATATTCTTAATTTCAAAATCATGTGTTTAAGTTAAAGAAGGTATTATATGGATTAAAATAAGAACCTAGAGTATGGTATGAAAGGCTAAGCACATTCCTACTAGGTAGAGCCTTCTTTAAGGGTAGTGTAGACACCACCCTTATCCTAAAAAAGGTAGGAGAAGCATTACTTATGATCTAAATTTATATTGATGACATCTTGTTTGGTTCCTCAGATAAAAACTTATTTGATGAATTTTTAAAAACAATGAGTAGTGAGTTTTAAATGAGTATGATATAGGGGCTAAACTATTTTCTTTGATTTAGTGTAAAGTAGATCAAAAATAGAACCTTCTTTAGCTAATCTAAACACATCAAGGACATTCTTAAGAAATATAAATTGGATAATGCTAAGGCAATAAACACTCCTATGAGCTCTACCTTATAATTAGATAAGGGCCCAAAAGTGAGTATATCAGAAAAAGTATAGAGGGATAATTGGATATCTTCTCTATTTGATTGCCAAATGACTAAATATAATGGTAAGTGACTGTCTTTATGCCAAATGTTAGGCTGATATAAAAGAATCTCACTTGACTACTATTAAGAGAATTCTTAGATACCTATTAGGCACCCAAAACCAAAATATCAGGTACCCTAAGCATAATACATCCTTTGAAATCGTAGGATATTCAAATTTTAATTTTGCAAGGTGTAGGGTAGATATGAAGAGTACATCAAGAACCTATTAATTTCTTGTCAAATCATTAGTTTCTTGGTCTAATAGAAAGTAAAATTTGGTATCCCTTTCCATCGCTAATGAAGAATACATTAATGTAGAAAGCTTTGTTACTCAAGTCTTATGGCTAAAGAAACAAATCTTTTATCTTTGACTACCTGTAAGAACCATTCCAATCATGTGTGATAATATTAGTGCTATTTGCATATCAAAAAATCCATTTAAACACTCCCGCACAAAGCAAATAGACATTAGCCATCATTTCATAAGAGACCACGTAGCCAAGGGAAATATGAAATTGCATCATATAGCAACTGGAGACTAATTGGTAGGCATCTTTACTAAACACCTAGCCTATAACACCTTGAGGACTAGACTAGGTGTATTCTTAACTCAAGATAAATCAAGTTTCGTTATCATTTGAAATATATAACACCATTTATACTATACAATCCATGTGTTAGAATATGTTAGGACAAATTCAATTTGATTGGAATGATCATAATTGCCTTCATACTAAATGAACACCTATTCATATTATACTATGCATTTAGATGACTCCTCAGGACAAAAGCAATTCCTTAAGATAGTCCACTATGATACCAATCGTACTATATGATTTGATCACCTTTTTTGGTAAATCATGTAAATGATTAACTCTCTTGGTCATACTATATGATCTCTAACTGTATGATTTGTGTCATTTCTATAAATTGGAGGGATTCTAATCTTTCAATCCATTCAAATCTTTCTTTTTTTATATTCCTAGGTTCATACCCTAGGATTCTCCAATGGCCGGTGGAAGTAAATGTGGCTGAATGATCCAAGGGAGCTCCTACACCTCTCATCGCTTCAGTAATCCATTTCTATCTACTAAAGATGAAGATGGGTAATATAAATTCAAGGAGGCTCGAATCACTCACTCTAAAATGCTCAATCAACTTGCCTAAATGTTGAGGTGATGAATCTCTTTGCATCTACAAGTCTTCAATTCCTACTCACCCTAGTATTTCCTTTTAATTCTAAATTGCTCTATAAATTCCTAGCCAACCATAGGGTCAATGCTGACACCTTCACCATGATCTCCTATATATGTCGATAACTTGTAGAAAATAATAAGGAAGAATAGAGGAGTATATCAGTCTTTCTACTAAAGGACCTCATCTACAATCCATGGCCACTTGAACTGGTTTTAACTGGATAGTTTTAAACCTAATATTTTTGAATATGGCTTTAAATCAGCATTAAACCTTAGTCCACTCTCTAAATCAAAATACCTGAATTATTCAATAGTTCTTAAAACTTCAATTATACCCAAAGCTAGAAATCATGTCAACATCACTCCACTTGTTTATCTAGTCACCTAATTCATAATGTTCAATACTAAATTTGATGAAGCTCATATGATTATTGACTATATCCAAATCATAACTCCAATTCGACATCCTAACACTAGAAGAAAGCAAAATATCACTAGGATACATCATATGCTATGTCTTAGACATGAAATACCAAATCAACTTCCCTGCTCCTCCCAATAATCTTCCCATTTTCTTTATGGATGCTTCTTTCTATATTATTTTTCTAATGGGGGAAAGAGCACGATGAGCCACATTTTGATAAAGAAGGGGAAGCAACTCCTGCAGGTCGACTAGCACTACCACCAATACCACTCAACAAAATAAATCAAAGGCTCGAGTGATTAGAAACCCTCCTAGACTATCTCATTCAACAACTATAACAATAGCACAAGGAAGAAATGGGATGGTTTGGATAAAAGTTTTCCCAAGTTAAAAATCACCTCCATCCATAATTACTTTCAACATTGACCACAACCACCTGATTAGGATCCATCTTATTTTTTGTGCTTGAGTGATGGATATTATTTACAAAATGATTTTGCTAGCTTGAGAATACTTAAGAAATCACCTAGTTATAATTAGTTAGAATCATTCCAAAGATATAACCTTTCACAAACACCTTTGTGAAGCATGACAACTAGGAAAGGAAATAAGTTCCTCATTCAATTCAATTCAAACACTACAATGACATAGAAATATTTCACAAATGGATTTGGACCTATTTATAAAGTAAGTCTAGAAAAAACATATTATGGACTTATTATATAATAATGATTATTACTCTATGCACACTTAGATGAAACTTATTGAATTGAAAGAGAATCATTTGAAAAGTAAAAATCTTTTCATTTTAGAGAAGAAATAGGATATTTAAAATTCTATAATTCATAGAGATCATATAACTGAGGAGAGTTATATAATTACTATATGCTAACCTTGAAAATTAATTCATAAATATCCTTACAAAACCCCACTACTATAACATTTTTTGCACACTCAGTACTAGACAAGGTATCACTTAGAAAAGTAGAAAATTTGCATATTAGTTCTGTAGTTATCATATTTTTGTTTATTTATATTTTTTCTTGAGTTTACTATGTGTTTGTTTAATTCATGATTATGTGTTTTAGTTTTTATTTGAAAGTATGTTATGACTACATGTTATTATGTCTCTAGTTTCATTTTTATCATATTCACTATGTTTGCTTCATTTTTATGTTATTGCTTTACAATATTCATGTGAATTTGTTACTTGTGGATTTTTCCCTGATCATCACACACAAAAAAAATTATTTGTTCACATCATATTGTATGATCATTAATAAACACATTCACACCATCAATCAGCACATTCACACCATCAATCCTATCCAGTAGTTGAAATCTAGTCCAATATTAAGGTTAGTATTGCACAAACATATAATCATAAGGTACAAAACATGTGTCAATACCATTGGGATGATCTTAAATTTGATATGTGTGATCCATTAATACATACCATACTATAGGAACACCTATTTGTAGAAGATGATTCATTTTTTTTTATGAACTACAAGTAATTCCTAAGTGTGGGATGAATGAAAAAGATGAAAATTATCCAATACAATTCTGGTTTATACTATATGATTTGACTATTTTTATGTGTTCAGACGAGATGATCTATCTTACTCTTACTGTAATGTACAATCACTATTACACTATATAATTTTTTAGAATTCTTTCATTATAACCACACACTTCTAATTCCTACTCATTTACCCTTGAAATTCCTATCTTATATGTCCTGATGGCTGGAAAAAAGAGCTACAATCCTTCCTTGAAGTTCCACAAGTCCCCTGATGGCTGATAGATTTCAAACTCATGATAATGAAGCTACATATCATTGTTATTAAACTACACAGATTATCCCCTCAAGAATCTTATACCAAGAATTTGAATAACCATGTATTAAACCTATTTGTAGCAACTACTCCATAATTTATCTTAATACGTACATTCCCTTTCCACTCTAAATTACGTTTTAAGTCTTTTGCATGACTAACCATTAATTATGAGCATACCTCTATGCTTTTTTATTTTGTAAAAGCCAAGTAGAAACTTTTTATCAAAACTTTCATGAACTTCTTTTTCTTTCTATAACTGGTATCAAACCTTATGATGCTTGTAACATAGGGGACTATTATTAGACAATTGTTAATCTTACTATTAGGAATACCCTGATTAGACAATATTTACCCTTAACGAGAACTCTGGTTTAAAATGCTTGTGTTATATGTTATCTTCTTAGAACCTTAATCATTCATAAAGCTGGAGATAGAGTTAATATTACCCCATTATTATCTATTGTGACCTATTTTAGTATGACATGCACAAAATTTAATACTACAAACATGATCATTCATTACATTAAAAACTTGACTACCATTAGGAATCCTAGAGCCTGATATAGGCCAAATCTTAAATTATAACCTCTTATTACCTACATTTTAGATGTTAAAGATAGTATGTTGTACCTAGCACAAGCCAACCACTTTCTTGTCTTCTACATAGATAATTTATTCCATCTTATTTTTAGTGATAAGCATCATAGTTCATAGTCCGTAGAGGAGGTGCATGATTTTGATGAGGAAGAGGGAGCACTACCAGTCTATGAGGAACCAACACCAGTATACTAGACAATAATTTATGATACCATGATAGAAAGATTTGATCTATTAGAGTCACACTTATAGACACAATCTAGGAGTCTACCTCTAGCTGGGATCAACTACAGTACCACTTACATTAATAGCACCTACAAAATGAGGCTAACCATGCATATTTTAGTGATCAATTTACCTCGCTTCACTGCTACTTTAAGCCACAACCACCATTACCTGATTGAGGTCCTTCCTATGAGAAGTGTGTGATATGATGTGCAGTTTAATTATTGTAGTTTGTTTGAATTTATTTTTTGTGTTAGCTTTGTATTATTATATTTAATTCTCTTTTTTTCTGATGTCAAAAGAAGGGATAGGGAGCCTATGGGTTGTACTAGTTTATTTACTTTAGTGTAGTTTGTGTTATTTATTTTTTAGTGCTTGTTGTAACTTTATTTTATTTTAGTTTATGTTATTTACTCATTAAAAATAAAATTAAAAAAATGTTCAAAAAATTCTTACTATTTTTAATGGAATCACTTAGTAAGGGGGAGAGCTTAGCAACAAATTAAAAATAGCTTGTAATTCCAACTATAAATAACTGTCATCATCAAAAGTAAAAGATTGTTACAATTCAATACCATATTTTGATGATTACAAATATTATTCAATGATTACTTAGTTTCTCCTATTTTATATACTGCAAAAAAATTTTATGTGCATCATTAGCATTTACGGTTCAACATGCGCGCATAAAGCATCATCAAAGAATCAGAGCTCGAGAAAGAGTTTTTATAGGTTAGATTTTTTTTAAAAGAGTGTAATTTATTTATTTTTAGTCAATGCATGTAAGAATGTGTATGTTAGCTTAGAAATCATGCATGCGCACATAAGGTAGAGTGAAAACTAATATTTTAATATTTCCAATAATCATATTGTATGATCCATTCTAATGGAAATTAATTAAAATTTTAATTTAAATTATAACTAATCATATTTACGACTAACTCATTGTATAGGATGATTAGATTTTATCAGAAACCCTGCCATAGAATTAAACTTACTTTAATTAATAAATTTGAAAATTGAAATTAAATTATTCATATTATACAAACATATTCATAATGTATAATCTTTAATAACATTGCCTAATTTAAGTTATGTAATTAAAGAATCAAATAAGATCTGAATTAATTATAGATCATACTTAATGATCATGTATCGTACCATACAAATCACTTGGATGTGGTTTATCAAGTATGATTTGATGTTTAATTTGAACTAATCATACTTTATGATTTTGAATCATAATAAAATGATCTATGATAACATTGAACTAATCATAAGGTATGATAATCTGATAACATTGTACAAACAGAGTCGACAAAAATAAAAAATTTTGGGTTTTTAAAAGCCTATTATTTAATCTATTATTAATACTTTGAAGAAGACTTTTTGCAATCAGAGTGTTTCTTCTTGAGCGAGTTTGGAAAGAGAGTATTAATAAAAGAGAGAGAATGGGTGAGGTTATGTAATAGGGAGAAGATCCTTATGTGTTTCAAGATAGCGTGAAAAGGGTTGTCACACATTTTCTCTAGCCAACTTGCACATAAGTTCCTCTATGTGTCAGTGCTTATCTTGAGAGAATTTTGTGAAGAATCCTTTGGTATAAAAAATCATCTGCTACTCCACCACACTAGGAAGGTGAAACTGATTTGGGTTACTCTTTCACATCGAGAAGGTGAAAGTGATTCGAGCTACTCCTCTACTTTGAGGAAATGGTTGTTATTTTGACTCTTCATCGCACCCAGGAAATGAAAGTGTTTTCAACTATTTACCACAGTGATGACACAAAAGGGATTTTGGCTCTCCTCCACACCGAGGTGATGGAAGTTATTTTACTAGGGTTTCTCTACCTAGCTATGGGGGTTGAAGGAGAGTCACTTTTTTTTAGAGTAATACCTAAAAGAAGGACTTCAGAGAGTAGACGTAGGTCAATTTGACCAAACCATTATAAAAATATAATTTACATTCTTTTATTTTTTGCATTTAATTTCTATATTATTTAGTTTTCTGCATATATTAATTTTTATAATATAGTTTATGTTTGGCTATTATTGTGACATAAAAATAATAATGGTTAATCAATATTAATATTTGTTTCAAAAATAATAGAAAAATTAGAAGAAGGACAAAAAGTTTGTTATTTGCCTTTTCTATCAAATAAAAAAAAGTATTTTGTTTTGTTATTTTCTTTTGCATTAATATTCTTAATTTAATTAATTCCAAAAGTTTTGAAAAGTTTTTAAAAACACTAATTCATGTTTCTCTTGGTGTGTTATTATATGGTTCAATTAGTTTCACAACCAACTAATAAACTTTCATATGTTACTCTCAAAATTTTATTAAATTACCTCTACTCTCCCATGAATGAAGGCTTGGAGTTAGAGAGTTGGACCTTGGGTTAGAGATCAAGAGAGTTCCAAGGCATGAATAATATTTGTGTTCAACCCAAGCATTATCACCAATAAACTATTATAGTCTGGCTACTACTTCCATATTTTCACTGATCGGTCATTGTTAGATGTCTACCCAACCACCATTATCGGACCTCAACCTGATCACCATAGATGGACCTCTGCTCGACTATCATTGTTGAACCTCTAACTGATTATCACAATAAAAAATCAATCACAACTCCAATTATGGTCCTCAGACCATAGTAGCTCGATAGTAGTCTTTCTGACCTCCATCACCTGACTTCCTTCCCTTTGGCCTCCTTTTCTCGACTACGACCTTTTCGACCTCCACCACCCAAGTATGATCTTTTTGACCTTAGTTGATCTCCCATTACGATACTCAAACCACTATTACCCAAATACATTTCGTTCAACCTTAGTCGCTCATTGAATACAGTCCCTCTTGTTAAAATAGTTGCTATTTGCATGTTTTACATTTTTGCAACTTGTATAGTTTTGATGATTCCAAACATTAATGTTCAAATGTGTAGTTATCTCCTAACAATTTTAGAAGATTTGTATTTGCTCTTGTGTGTACTAACATTTCAGGAAAATTGAACTCCAGACTACGAAGACTTCAAATAAAATTCAGCATGAGATACTTTGTGTATTTGAAGCTTGTATTTTTCTATGAAATAAACTTGAAAGTGAGTGATTGTAATTGAGTGAATAAAAACATACACACATATATAAGGAGATCATATAAAATTTATACTGATCGTACGGGATGATATCAGTTCGTACGGGACGATCAGACAGTTATCTCATATTAAGATCACATGGAATGAATAGGAACTGGCCAGAAAAAATTTTTAAGTCCTATTCATCCAGGATGAAATTAAAAATCATCCGGGATGATTTGTTCTCTGTAAAATTTTCATCCA
>NW_021319245.1:506780-556561 GCF_001605985.2 Dendrobium catenatum | reverse complement strand
TGAACCTAACCTTTTTTATTATAAATATAAAACCAAGGTCATACCTTAAATGTTTTCTTTATCATTACAAAACTACTTACCAAAATCATTTTGAATTTTTTTTAAATTCATCTTAGATTTATTGTTAAAACTATTTTTAATTAACCTATTTTAAATATTAAAATTTATTTTAAAACTACATTTATTAAATCATGAGAGTTTTGAGAGTTCTTTTGAAATTTTCTACTTATGTTAAACATGCTTGAATAGAATTAGTGGGGAAATAGTAATTAATCAATTGATAATTGCCTTGCTAACTGTCCATTGATTAATTTCTCAATTTACTTAATTTTCCTTTGATTTGCATAATTAGGATGCACAAATGCACTTATTTAAGGCTTACCTAGTTCTCAGGACTTGAATGTGATGTTTGTGTACTTATGTGTGATAAGTCCAAGGGTTAGTAAAATTGATTTAACCATATAGAATTTAGTGACATCATTGAGGATAATGATTAAGAACTTGTGTTGAAAACTTAGAAAATTATAACAATTAGGATGCATATTCCCTTGACATTAAATTTTGAACACATAAACATAGTTGCATTGCCTTCCCATAGAAAATTTTCCCACTCGTTTTGAAGTTATTAGGCCCCTTAATTAATTTACTTAGTTTTAAATCCTTAATTAATCCCCTAGACTTCTAAAAATTTTAATAAATAAATATTATATCTAAAAGATAAATATAATATTCTAATTGGACATAATTAACCCCTTAATCAGAGAAAATTAAATCCACTTTAATTTGACAGCAATTTTAAGTACAATTTTACTTTAATTGAAAAATAACATTTAAGTAATTAAAAATAATTAAAAATCCCATAAGATTTTCAAACACTTGCTGATCCCTCCTTAGATCATTTCTAGTTTTGGAGGTGATTTCAAGAAGTTTGGAGTTTATTTGGGTTCAAATCATTAAAAGGGCCTTTAATTGAAACAATTAAATAATTTAATAAATACCCAAATTTCATAAAATCATAAATAATTCTAAAAAATTCAAAATGAATCAAACTCAAAGGCAGCCAAATTGAATAAAAATATAATATTTTACAAAAATGTTAAACTTTCAAAGTTTAGTCAAAGTCAAAAAGTTAACAATTCGATCAAACATAAGTCAAAATCTAGGCTCAAAACTTCAAAAAGACATAACTTTGTGTAGAAAACTCTAAATTGAACGTGCTAGTAGTCTAACTACTCATTATAAGTCCTAATATTTGTTAAAAATCTAAAACTTTCAAAATTAACATTAATTTTAAAAGTCAACTTTTAACCCCCCCTAATTATGATAGTAAGATAATTCTAATAATCCATTAAAATTCCATGAATTTCTAATTTGATTAATAAAATTATTTAACAATCATTCTAATACATAAAAACCAATCCAAAGATGAAGTTTAATGGATGGACTACTTAGGGAAATAATGTTACGTGTCTTAAGGAGGCCTGGTTCATCGAGCCTGGTGGCCCAATGTCACAAATGAATTCAATTGAGTGTTAAAAATTGAAATTAACTTACTTTTAATTATTTAACCAAATTAAAATCCTTAATTCAACTAGATCAATAAGGTTTTTAGGATGAACTACTTTGGGCTGCGAGGCTATGTATCCTAAGGAATACTGGTTCCTAGAGCCTAATGACATATTGCCACGAACCTATTGATCAAAAATATAAAATAATTTAACTCTCAAAATTAGTAATTAATTAAATTATTTAATATTAATCCAAACTTAATTCCTAACCAACTAAATTAACTTAATCAACCTCAATTTTTATTAGGTAACCAAGGCCTATGAGGCTACTAACTTAACCCCAATATAGGTGAAATAAACTTCATGGCCTCGGTATGCAACAAAGGTAGCAATCATTTAACAATTAAAATACACCTAAGTAAAGCTTTAACACATTAATACTTAAACTTGAATATAAAGGTTTACTTCAAACTTTAACAAACTCAAAAATTAGACAACTTTAATAAATTTTCCAGTTTAGGTTCTAACCTTGCCACATGACCTACTACACACACTTTAAATAGTTTGCTAGGACAACCGACTCTAGATCTAGGCTAGACCAGTGTTTACATTTTTGTTGTGTGCTAGGTTTTTGAGATTTTATTGAATGTTATGATTGAAATTTCTTTGTGTGTCTATTTACTTTTGCTGCACTCTGTGGATTGATGATGTATTTAGAGATTAAATTATCCTTAGGATAGGAACAATCTGGATGCTCACTAAGTTTTTTGTTGGTGGCTACGCTTATGCAGGGCAATAAAGGGGGTGTGTCTGTTTACTTTTATTGCACTCTATGGATTGATGATGTGTTTGGCGATTAGATTATCCTTAGGATAGGAATAATCTGAATGCTCACTAAGTTTTCTGCAAGTGGCCACGCTCATGCAGGGCAATAATGAGAGCTAAATAAATAATAAATATAATTTCTATAGCTTCTTTAGATGCTTAGCCCCCAAATAAAAAAGAGCATGGCCAAGTGTGTAAACTTTATATATATAAGTACTTGGGAATGAATTTTATTTATTAAATGCTTAGGATAACCTTGTAGGAGAGTCTAATTTTTTTTTATTCTTATATATATATATAATTTATCTGAGATGTTGAGATGTGAAAGTTCACATTTGAGTTGGGATACATGTATCCATATCTTGGATTCCAAAGAGGAAAAGATACCCCTTTGGAGGTTATTTCTTTCTTTTTTGGAATTTCAAATTTGGATCCTTTTTTATACCCAAAGTGGAAAGAGTAAACTTCCCCTCAAGAAAAGAATTATCTTCTCCATTGGGTAGCCAGCTATGAAGAATTCAAAGAGTCCGAAGGAGATAAGATCGAAGAATTGAAGACAAAGAGTATCCCACTCAAAGTCACTTGTATATGTACTAGGATTAGAATTCGGGTTGTAGTTAGCGGTGCCCAACCACATTAATTTCTGTATTTCTGGACTATAATAAGCAAGGTAGTTTACCTATGGATATTTATTAATTAATTTGATTATATTTGATATGTTAATGTGATTGCATTTAGGATTTTTCCTGCTTTTCTTAGTTTTCTGGCATTTGTTTGTCACTTTTGATTTAGCCTAGATATGTGAGACTCGTGATGGTGTGAAATATTTTTACTCGTAATAAAAAAATTTAAAATTTTAAGAGTTAAACAACATAGAAAGATAATTAATTTAGGGAATAAGCTAGGGATAGCCCCTGAGGTCGCATGCATATTAATGCATCTTCTTTCCTTATTTTAAAACACTTCCCTACAACTAGTAGAGTTCAGATAATCCGACCTATGCGGTTGAGGTTTTGAACCTAGGGAAACCTAGCCTTTTAAAAACAATTTTTAAGCCTTTTTAAAATTTGAAGCAATCATGATTTGGGTATTTTAACCATCATATATTATATTAGAAGCATATTTAAAGGAATCTAAATTTTTATTGCATCTATCTTTAGCATTATCACCCAGCATAAGTCAAGGAGCTACTTAGGACAATCACTAGACATCAGCCCCAGCTCCCCAATCCAGGCTTGTGTAAGTCTAAATTTTGTATTGCATTAGTTATGTTCGGGTCACTATTATGTGGTGCCCAATTTAGATTTACGATATGGGGTGGATTTTGAATTATAAGACCCCAATCTCCAGGAATATAATCCTAAATTTCTAATAAAACACTCAACTCAAACTAAATCTTCTTTTAATCCAAAACTTAAAGCCCAACACTTAGATTAGGATGGGACACTTCTGAATCATTTCTAAAATCTTAAAGTTTCCCCTATTCTTCTTCCCTTGACTCTAAAAATAAGTGCTCCAATTTGATGCATTTCCTATTGAAATTTCAAATTCAACTTCTTTGATATCACTCCTAAAAAATCTTTTAATGAAATCTCACTATTATTTTAATCGAGAGTTTTTATAGGAGACTCCATTTTACTATGATGTAATTAACTATGAGGGCTTATGCTCGTAGGAGATTTAAAACCCACATCAATTTTTAAAATTAATTTTCAAAACTTAATTGATATTTCTTTTGGGAAAAATAACTTATAATGATTTTCATCATCATGTTTGAATGATTGCTAACAGATGATATTTTTTTTCTTTGGGGAGATTTATCATGTTAACATAAGTTCAAACATGAAATTAATGATAACTTCTCTTAATTACCATGGTCTAAAATTTGGCTAAACTTTGTTTTGACCCTCTAGGGTCATATGTGGTTTTACTTTAAATCAGACTATAATATTTAAGAGAAAATCTATAATTTTGGATCTAAAACTGTTAATGAATTTTTTTTTTCCTTCCGAGGTGATAAATCACCCTTAATGGTTGGTTTGATTTCAGAATTAAGTTCTAAACTTAATCCAAAATTTCCCAAAAGAAATTTTTAAAGCTCAAATTAGTCTTCTTTGGAAAAACTCAACCAACGTCATTCATTATACTCATGTTTGAATAATTATTAAACAACAATATCTTCTTCAATATGGGAGATATATCATTTGTTAATAAGGATTTGGGGATAAAGTTAATGGTAATCCACCTTGAATATCATATTTATAAATTAGATCAAACTCCATTTTGACCTTCTAAATACATATATGATTCTATCTTGGATCTGGTTATGATATTCGAGGTAGGATTTGTAATTCTATATTTGAACCCCATTTTATAATCTTATTTCTACTTCCCAAAGTGGTATGACTTTTCTAATTGGATGCTCAATCTCAGAATTCAAATCCAAAGTTGATTCCAAAATTCTAAAGAAACAAATTATTTTCAAAACCCGCTTTCAAAAATTCCACCAACATTGCCTTATCATCAAAGCAATGTCATCTTCATCCTTAGGCTAAGACTGATCACTCTCCAAGTCATCCACTTTTAATGCTATATTTTTCTCCTTGCACTTCTCACATACATCAATCTATCTTTGAGTCACTTCTTGATCATAAGAAATTAGTGATCTAAGAAGATTGTCAATATAATAAATATTTAAATCTTTCAACTTTGTTATAGTAGTTGTCTTTGCATCATAAGTAGTAGGCAAATAATGAAGAATCTAATTTAATTTCTTAGCATTCATTAGTTCCCTACCTAAAGCATGCAATAAGGAGACTATTTATGTGAAACCTATATACATGTCAGTGATTGATTCATTGGTTTTATATGAAAAAATTCATAAACGTGTAGCAAAATGTTCTTGTATTGACTATTATTTCTCCTAACATATATTGGAAATATTACTTTTGTTTTTTATGTATACTAATGTTTTAGGAAAATCATACTCCAGATAGTTGAAGACTTCAATTCAGATTAGATTAGGGTTTATTATTTTTAATGTCTATACATTTAATACTTTTCTTGAGTTTGAGAGAGTTTGATTGTAATTGGGTAATCGAGCACATGCATACTAGGGGAGTGTAAAAATTTGTAAATTTTTTAAACTAATCTTACTATATAATTTGGGATCATACGAGATGATTTGACCTAAGCATTCCTCTAGAAAGTAATTAATCAAACCATGCTAGGAAAATTTTCTAAGACTTGTTCGTACTGTATGAAGTTACCTTTTCATCCATACGAACAGGAAAATTTTTTGAACTGTTACTACTATACGATCATAGGATCGTACAGACGACTTCCAAAGTAAAAATTAGTTATATCCATTTTCATACCAAATGAAACATAATTTGATTAAAACATATCATACCAAATGATATGGATTTTATATAGTACTTTATTCAGAGTATGAAATCATTTCGTAATAAATTAATCAGATAAATCTGTTCAATTTTGAACTGATCGTACTATACAATATCAGTTCATACATAGGTTAATCAGAGTACTAAATCAGTTTGTACTATATCATACAAGTAAATTTTGAATTGTTCATATTTAGGATCGTCAATCGTACTATATGATCATGGACAGTCTAATTGAAAATTTTAGTTTTCTAGATGATTTTTTGTGCCTTTCATATATATAGTCTTAAAAACATACTCTGGATGATTCCTTTTTCATGTTTTCTTTGAGAGAAAGTGTGAGAGTGCTTTGGGAGAGTGTTTGAAAGTGTGGAGAGAGATCTTGCAAGCAAAATTCGTGAAGGGTTCACAAGATTTCCCAAAGGTGAGGATCTTTTTAAAAGTTTTGTCGAATATCTTCCTTTCTTCTTTCAAGTTGCATAAGAGAAGATATGATTCTCTACCGACACTAGGAGGGTGTGAAAAGATGACACTTCTTTATTGACAGCAGGAGTGTGTGAAAAGATAATGGTTCTCTATCGATACTTAGAGAGTATTAAATGATGATGGTTCTCTACTGATAGTTGGAGAGTGTAAAAGGACAATGGTACTCTGCTGTGCTGGGGATTGATGGAAGAGAGGTGTTTTATAAAGGCTTCTCCATCTTGCTATGGGAGCAAAAGGAGAGTCACTTTGGTAATAGTATAATACATTAAGAGGGAGTATTCAGGGTGTGGATGTAGCACTAGTTTGACTGAACCACTATAAATTTCTGTGTTTTTTATTTTACTGCATTTTAATTTTTTGCACTTTTTATTTTTTTGTGGTTGAAAAGTTTTTAGTTTAATAAAAACTTTAATTATGCAAAAAGTATAAAATTATTTCCTATAAAAATTTCTAAGAGGTTTTTTAAATTACTAATTCACCACCTCTTGGTTAGCATTGGGATAATTGGTTTAGGTTTAACAATCTATATATACTTTCATAACATACTATATAAATACCATATTATACAGTATGATCTATTTTAACCAAATCATGCTTTATTCAATACAAAAATTGATGAGTCTATTTTATACTCTAGAAGTCATCTGTACGAACCTGAGATCGTACAATAAGAACAATTCAAAAAATGTACCTGTTCGTATGGATGAAATGATACGCATGTTGAGATTATTGCAATATAGTTTTTCGTTTGTTAATATTCATGCAATATGTATGTCTTTTATGATTCCAAATATTATTATTTTAATTACAATTTCTCCTAACATATTTTGGATGTCTTTTTTATTATTATTTATATGTACTAATGTTTCAGAGAAATCATACTCCAGATTATTGAAGACTTTAAATCAGATTAGATTAGGGTTCATTATAAATGAAGTCTGTATTTTTTATTTTATAGAGTCTTATAGAGTGTGATTGTAATTGAGTAACTATGCACACACATACTGGGGGAGTGTTTAAAATTGTAAAATTTTTAAACTAATTATATTGTATGAACTCATTTCATACATGATGATTTGTTCAATTATTTTTCCCTAAGAGTAGTCAAACGAACTGTAGGTAAAAAACTTTTCTAAGTACTGATCATACTTTACAAAGCTTCCTTCATACAGATGTCGTCTAGAGTATGAATTAGATGGGTCCCTTTTCATCATGACAAATTCATTATTTTTATGAATGGATCATATTGTATGATGTCATCTTCATAGAAATGTTGTCTAAAGTATGAATTGGAAGAGTCCCTTTCATCTCAACAAATTTATTATTTTTATGAACGGATCATACTATACAATGTCATCTTGGAGGGTGTAAAAAGACAGCGGTTCTCTGTTGGAGGGTGTAAAAAGATGATGATTCTCTGTCGACACTTAGAGGGTGTAAAAGGATGACGATTATCTGACAACACTTGGAGGGTGTGAAAGGATAATGGTTCTCTGCCGACACTTAGAGGGTGAAAGGATCACTGTTCTCTACCGCACCAAGAATTGGTGGAAAAGATGAATTGTAAAGGCTTCTCTGCATTGTTGTGGGAGCAAAAGGAGAGTCACTTTGGTAATAGTGCAATACCTGAAGAGGTATTTTTAGAGAGTGGATGTAGGTCATGTTTGATTGCATGAAGTGTTTGATATATTTTTTATTTTAAAATAATTTTAATTTAAAATTAAAGGAAATTAAATTCCAAAAAAATTGATATATTACACATAATTTTTGGATTTATAATTAATTTATAATGACTTTTTGAAGAAAATAAGGTTTAAAATTAGTTTAAAACTAATAGTAAATATTAAAAAGGCGATGATGGGCCACGCAGTGCAGCGGGATTGGTCCCCAATACTGCGGGCAATCATTTCCTAGCAGCGTAAAGATTGTGCCACTGGCAATGATTTCCACATGATTGCGACAATCAAGCACCGCAGACGCAACATTACTTATCTACGTCAGTGAGCTCCCACTATCATTAGATCATCCGTTATTTTGAGCATATGGTCCAGATCTCACCGGACCACAAACTAAACCTTAGGATCCAAACCCGCGGTCGATCCGAACTGCGGAACAACCAAATCCTGACTGTTGATCGTGTGATCAATGGTGTGGATCGATCCTCAACAGATGAAAGACGCAACCCATAGCCCTAATTAAATTTTTTGGGATTTTTCTCTCGATCGGATGGATCAAATTTAACAAAATTTTAAACAGAGGCTCTATATATGAAGAGCATTCATGGGGGATTTTTATATATATATATAGAGCATTCATGGAGGATATTTTTTATGTTCTAAAATGCAATGTGCATGAAGTTATTTAACCCTATGTGTAGTGACGTAGGTCTAATAATTTTGAGAGATCTAACCGTTGGATCTTCAAATTCTTGACACAGTTGAGCTTATAGATTGTCCTTGAATAATTCTTCTATTGAATTCTAGCCTTGAAATGCTTTAGATCAATAGGAAAAGGACTTCGAAGCTTCTTAACCTCGGCTCATCAAAGATCCCACCGCTGGAGAGTCTTTGCCGATGGATTTGAGTGGAGGAGGGTGAAGAGGAGTCCAAAGATACCACCTATGCCAAATCTCATGCTTGGGGGTTCTTGGGAGAAAGAAATTAGAAAAAAGCCCCTCTCAAGAAACCTAAAACTCCTATATATACTCTAATGCTTATGATCAATGGCTAGGATCATGATTAGGGGAATTAGGAGTGGAGCAAGGCTTAATTGGTCGTGGCTTCACCCTAGGGATCACTTGGAAAGAGCTTAGTACATTGAATGGATTTAAATTGACCTAAAAAGGACAAATTGACCTAAAGAGACTTGGGTTGACCAAGTTAAAGCTTGACTTGGTCAACTTAGTCAATTAGGTCAAAGGAGATAAGGTTTTAAGATATGGATAGGGTTTGAAATTGAATAGAGCTTGACCTAACCTATTAGGGCTCAATGGGTCAGCCTAAGTTGACTTGGTCAACCAGGTTGACCTAAGATGTGGGCATGACCTCAATGAATTTGGTCTAACCCATGGAACCCAAGGTAGGTGAGAGATTGAGCCTAGAAGCCATGAAATTGATTTGAAACCAATTAAAGGAGATTTAGGTCAATTTGGGTCAACCAAGGTTGACATGGTAAACCAGGTTTACCTAGCATCCAAGTCTGGGCTCAATAGACTTAGCTCAACCCATTGAACTCAATAGAAGTGGTCTTGGGGCCTGGCTTGGTTAATTTGACCAATTCAACCCCTTTGACCAGGAGTTAGAGAAAAATAGGGTCAACACCACTTTTCTATTATGCCTATCTTTGCCTCAACCCAATTCTCTTTCATTTTAACTCTAATCCATGCTTATCACAAAGAAACTTATCACTATTTCCTAGTAAATATGAGGTTTAGTGAGGATTAGAGTAAGATAACATCATTTGTTAAAAAATAGCGGGTTGAAATCACTAACAAAGATCTATGAATCTTTCTTCAGTTAAGGACTCGTGGGATTAGAGCACACACTTTAACCTCTAAATCCAATTATGACTGGTTTAAAGATAAACAAAACTCTTAGAGGTGTAACTCAAGTTTTTCACTTGGCTAGAGTCTACACTTTAAATTAAAATGCTAGGATCATCCAGCATGTTTTAAAAACTTCAATCATTCCTAAGGCTGGTGATCGCATAAATATGACTCATCTTCTTTCCACTATTACCTATTTAATTATGACTGGACAACCTATTGATGAGGCCCAACTCATCTTGGTCTACATTCATAACCTTTTTGAAATTAGGCTTCCTCGTCATAAGAGGAAGAAAAATATTACTCTATGTCATATAGTGACCTACATTTTATAAAAGAAGTACAATATTATTCATCATGATATTCCCATTTAAATGCCAATCTACTTCAATAATGCCTCTTTTCAATCTCTTTTTGGGAGAAATAAGAGTTCTATTGAGTATACTAAGGGAAAAGGGGGAGCACCTGCACCTACTCAAGGACTTAATCAGAACTACTTTCAAGAGATGGTTCAGTGATTTGATCAGATGGAGAGTAATTTTGATAAATGTTTTGATTAAATTCAGACTCATTTAAATCAGTAGGATGTATAGTACCAATAAGATATGGGGTAGATCCAAGGTTAGTTTGACTCGTTGAACACAAATGTAGCTATGATGAATAGTTATTTCTCAATCTTCAACCAGCCTCCTCCTCTAGATTAGGGTCCTTCGGAGTTTTAGTTGCATTTCTTTATAGTTGCTTTTGCCAGTCATTTCTTGATGATGTGATGATGTGATAATGTCTGTGTTTATTTCTTTCTATAGTAATTATTTATGTGTTTATGTTATGATGTTTAGAAGTTATGTTTATTGATATCAATGGCTTTAATGTATCTGATCTTTTTGATATCAATAAAATTGTTATGTTTTGTTTATATACTTTTATTTTTAGTTTGAAATGTGAGTTTGCCTATATGAAAAGCATGTTTAAATTGATCTAAAAAGTGTTATAAATTAACTTTTATTACAAAATTAACCTGCATTTTAAATGGCTCCAATCATGGTTTTTTCAAATCTTCTCATGGCTTAAGGCAGGGTGATCCTATCTCGCCTGCCCTGTTTATTATTGCGGCTTAGTTTTTATCCAGGGGTCTCTCAAATTTATTTGAGAATAATCCTGGCCTGTACTTTAGAACTCTGGGAGGTTTTTATATATCATATCTTTGTTTTGTTGATGATTTTGTTGTTTTTACTAATGTGACTATTAGTATAATTCATAAGGTTATGGAGTTTTTCAATATTTTTAAAATGATTAGTGGCCTTTCTTTTAGTAAACATAAATGCCGCTTTATTGCTTCTAAGAGAATATCCAATGATTGCATTTTAGCTATTAAGGATGCTACTGGTTTTACTCATTCTAACTTTCCCATCAAGTATCTCGGTGTTCCTCTGTTTAAAGGTAGAAGGCAGACTTTTTTGTTTGATAATCTTATTGCTTCTGTTCAGAATAAGCTCCTATCTTGGGACTAATTTTCTTAGTTTTGGTGATAGATTGACTCTTATTAAAAGTGTTCTTTGTGTTTTACCTGTCTATATGTTTCAAACTATTTTTCCTACCCATGAGGTTTGCTAAGGATCCACAAGCTTATTAACAAGTTCTTTTGGAAAGGTGCTTCCTCTTCTTCTAAAATTACTTGGGCTGCTTGGGAGAAGTGTTGTGGTGTTCAGGAGGAAGGTGGTTTTGGTTGCAAGAATTTACATGACCTTGCTAAGGATTTCTCCTTCAAACTTTGGTATAACTTACGCACTAAAGAGAATATGTGGGCCAACTTTATGATTTCTAAATATTGAGTGGGAAATCATCCAACTAATATATCTCCTAAACTTGGGGACTCTAAAGTTTAGAAGAGGCTTTTCAAGGTCAAATGGGAGGTGGAGCTCTTTATTTCCTGAGGGCTTGGTGAAGGTAACATTTTTTCTTGCAAGACAGATGGTTAGGTAAAGATGCTATTGACTCTCTCTTGAATTCTACTTCTTCTGCTTCTATTAAATTCAATTTTTTCTTTAAGGATAACTATTGGGACTACGATAAACTATCTACGATGATTCCTGACTGTATTATTCATCATTTTTTAAATCTGCCTATTAACACTACTTCCAAATATATTATGCTTTGTGATTTGTCCAAAGATGGTAATTTTCATTTAAAGAATGCTTGGCATTCCTTTAGAGATAAAGACAATATTGACAATATTTTTTTCTAAGATCTGGCATAAGAGCATCCCTTCTATAATCTCTATTTTTATGTGGAGAGTTTTACATAGATTTATTGCTACGGAAGATAATCTTATTAAAAAAAGGTTTAAGTTTAGCATCTAAGTGTCAATGTTGTTGCCACACCGAAACCATGCATCATGTTTTTTTTTTGCCATGTTTCTATTAGAACTTGGGTTTATTTTGATGATATATTTCAATTAAACTGCTTTAATGCTCATCTTTACCTTTATTCCTTAAGTCTTGACTTATGGATAATAAAGGTCACATTCGCAATGTTATCCCTTCCCTCATTCTTTGGTTTCTTTGGTTGGAAAGGAATAACTCCATTTTCAATGATGTGAGAATGAACCATCTTAATGTTATCCAAAGGGTGAAGGATAAGATTTTAGCTCTTGTGACTGTTAACTTACTTCATAGTAAGAATTTTAAAAATTGTTATAATGTTGGTTCTATTTTAGGGGTTACTTGGGAGGGTGCTCCATATGCTCTTAATGTTATTTATTAGAACAAGCCCCTTCCTATTTTTTTAAGTTGAATGTTGATGTTATAAATGCTAATTTTGTGAATGGTTGTGGTGGTATTATTAAAGATAGTAATGGCCACCTTATTGTTGCTTTTGCGAGTCCGGTTCATAATGATAATATTGTTATGCCCTTTATAGGGCCATTCTTTATGGTATTCAATTGTGTATACCTCTTAACATGACTAATTTTGTTTATTAAAGTAAATTCTGGCATTAACCTTTTACCTCTTCAGGAGGGACAGAAAGTGTGTTGCAATCCGAATATCTTCTATCTTGTTAGGGAAATTAAATGGTTGTTGTTGTTTTTAAATTCTTCTTTTTGCCATGTTAGTGAGGATGGTAACTCATGTGCTTCCTGGCTTGCTAATTGAGGATGTAATCTTGGTTTCTTACTAATTGGGGATGTAATATTGGTTGCTTTACTGATGTTATTCCTTCTACCATTCCTGACCCATTGTTTGGTTCGCTTAACTTAGATGCATGTGGAATTCCTTATGTTAATTCTTAATTGTATGTCTTGTTTTTTTGCTGTTGTGGTTGGTTTTTCCCTATTTCTAGGTCAGCTGGCTTTATGTGCTTTCCTGACACTCTGGGATCTTCCGTTGGTCTTATGCTTTTTATTGGCTGGATTTTTGTTTGGCTTCCCCTGATCTTGTTTGTTATTACTGGAAATCCTGTCACTTATTTGCTGTTGGGGTGCTTCTCTTTTCTTTGATGGTTTCCTATCTTTGGGTATGGTGCGCTACTACGGTAACACTTGGTATTTTCTTGTTTGGGGTATTGGTGGTAATTTTCCTGCTGTGTTTCTTGATTTAGTTATTATCTTTATGGTTGTAAACTTAATCAATGATTTTATTGGTTTTATTGCTGAAGGTCGGTCCCATTATTGCTCTCCTACCTTTTGGGGTGCTGGGGGTAATGGTGGGGTTATGGCTTGGCTTTTATTTACTAGAGGTTGGTTTGTTAAGTGATGCTGGTTGTATTATGATGTTAACTTTTTCTCTGGCAATCTGGGTAACCCGAGCACTTTTATGAATTTTTGGACTGTTAGGGGGAGCTATGATCGGTCTATTGGTTCCCTATTTTATGTGGGGTGTGGTGGTATGCCTTAGGCTTATTTTTGGATATCCTGGACTATTTTTCTGGGGGTTCCTTGGCTGTGCTGGTGGAGCTTAACTGTGATGTATTTGGATGGTACCCTTGGTAGGATTGAGCGGCTTGTGATATTTCCCTACGAGGTTTATTTTAAAGAGAGTTTCCTGAGCTCTAATAGTCTTCTTCCTAAGACTAGCTTAACATGGAACAATTATGGATTTTGTTTCTTTTATTCTAGTACTTTTTTCTTTTACTGCTTTTATTTAACTTATATTTTGTTTTGGTGTAGCTATTTTTTAGGTGTCTTCTCTTTCTTATAGGTGGAGCTTATTAGGTTGGACTCCAAGATTTTTGGTAAAAAAACTGGGCATTCCTTTTTTTATATTGTCTTTCTTTTTTGGATGCTTTTCTAAAGCATCATTAGCATGTTTCTAGGTCTCCTTGTATTTTTGTGTAGAGGAGATAATTGGCTCGTACGTTTTTTTGCTTTGTTTTATAGCTCGTAAGAGCATTAGAGAACCGATTGTCTCCTATAAGGACTCCGTAACCTATTTTTTAGATTAAAGCGCATGCCCCTCCCTAGGTTTTAATTAAAAAAAATGAAATCTATTTTTTTTTTTAAAAAAAATTACATTAACTTATAACTCGATCAAGTTAAGCATATCAATCTCATGTCCTTTTTAGGCACACATAATTTGAATATCAATATTATAATTTTGATGTCTTATTATTTTTTATTTTTTTAATATAATTATTTTAGTAATAAGAGAATTTTTTTTTAGATTATTATTTTAATCTTTCTTTTTCATCTTATGTAATTAACTTTATTATTGCAATTATATTTCAATCTATTTCAATATCAATTATTATGGTTTCTAATTTTACCTCTTTCATTTTAATGTTCTTATTCTTTTTTTGTTATTGTCAAAAGGGGAGTAATATTATTTTGTGTATTGTGTTTTGCGTGTTTGTATTTGTGTGTTTGTGTTTTTGTACCTTGTGTTTGTATTTTGTACCTTGTGTTTGTGTTTTATATGTTTAAAAATAATAATAATAATTTTTTGTGAGCCTTTCATGGAATTCCCCTATATTCGCATTTTTATTCTTTCTTTTTTTTTTTAAATAATAATAATAAATTTTTGTGAGCCTTTCATGGAATTTCCCTTGGGGGGGCTATGGAGAAATTTAAGGTATACATGTTAACTCAAACAATAATTATTTTATCATCATTAAAAAGTGGGAGATTGTTGAGATTATTGCAACTTAGTTTTTTTATTGTTAAGATTCATGCAACATGTATGTTTTTTATGATTATAAATATTATTATTTTAATTACAATTTCTCCTAACATATTTTGGATGTATTGTTTTTGTTCTTTGTGTATACTAACATTTCAGTGAAATTATACTCCAAACTGTTGAAGACTTCAAATCAAATTAGATTATAGTTCATTATAAATGAAGTTTGTATTTTTCATTTTATTAATCCTGAGAGAGTGTGATTAATTATAATTGAGTAACTATTCACATACACTGGGGGAGTGTTTGAGAGAGAGTTCTTACAAGTGGAGTGTGAAGGGTTCACAAGGTTACTCAAAGGTAAGAATCTCTTTTGATTTTTGGTTATACTCTTCCTTTTCTTCTTTCTAGTTGATCAAGAGAAGACCTTTAAAGAAGAAATGTTTCTCTGCCGACACCTGGAGGGTGTGAAAGGATGACGGTTCTTTGCCAACAATTAGAGGGTGTAAGAGGATGACAATTCTCTACCGACACTTGGAGTGTATAAAAGGATAATAATTCTTTTTCAACACTTGGAGGGTGTAAAAGGATGTCAATTCTCTGTCGAAACTTGAAGGGTATAAAAGGATGATAGTTCTTTGCTGACATTTAGAGGGTGTAAAAGGATAATGGTTCTTTGCTGACACTTGGAGGGTGTGAAAGGACGACAGTTCTCTACCGGGGATTGGTGGAAGAGGGAATTATAATAAAAGGAGAGTCACTTTGGTAATAGTGCAATACCTGAAGAGGGGAGTCTTTAGGGAGTTGATGTAGGTCAAGTTTGACCGAACCACTATAAATATTTGTATATTTTTATTTTTCGTGTTTATTTTATGTAATTTGTTTACTATGCTTGAAAAGCTTATTTTAATCTAAAATCAAATTACTGTAAAATTTAAAATAGTTTTCTATTAAAAAATCTAAGAGAATTTTTAAATTATGAATTCACCCTCCCCCCTCTTGGTTATCCTTGGGATAATTGCTTAGGTTTAACAACCTATACGAAATCAACAACACACCCATTTTGTACTTTGGATATCATATGTACAAACCTTAGATCATATAGTATAAATAGTTTAGAAAAATTTTAAGTTCGTTTTGGATGAACTGGTACTTAGCCATTTCATACTTTAGATGTTATTTGTATGAAGGTAACTCATACAGGACAAATAGTACTTAGAAAATTTTCCATGCTTGATTCAATTAACTACTTTTTGAAGGAACGCTTAGGTCAAAATCATCATGTATGATCTAAAATTGTATAGTACTATTAGTTTTTTAAAAAATACAAATTTTTTACACTCCCTAGTGTGTGTGTGCATGGTTACCCAATTATAATCACACTCTCTGAGACACAAGAAAAATATAAAAAGTAAATACTTCAAATATATTAAACCCTAATCTAATCTATCTTGAAGTCTTCAGCAGTTTTGAGTATGATTTCCCTAAAACATAAGTACACATAAATAATAAAAGCAATATTTCCAATATATATTAAGAGAAATAGTAATCAATACAATCAGATTTTGGATTCATCACAAACACATATGATATAAAAACATAGTTATAAAAACTAAGTTTCAACGGGGAGGAGGATGATGATGTCATCTTAATGATGCAGCAGTTCAAGAGCTTTCTGAAAAGAAAATAGATGTGTCATCAATAGCATGGAAACAAAGTTAAAAGAAACAAAAATGTTAAAGTTTCTTCTGATATAATTTTCTTCGAATGCAGGAAACCAGTCCACGCCTGAGCTGACTGCCTCAACCTAAAGAATCACATAATCAAGGAGAAAGGTAAAGAGAAGCCAAAGTTCAAGAGGGGAAAGTAAAAGCTATAGAAAGCATTTTGGGCTAACTCCACTTTAGAATCATTTGAACTAAAAGTAGAGGAGGATATAACAAACTTGTGTATTATGGCTAATGATAATCTTGATTAATTAGATCAAGATGAGGTATGTACACTTTCCTATGATAAATTACATATTATTTTAGAGAAAATTCATGAATCATATAGGAAGCTCAAAAGGATGCATGCTACTCTCAATACTAAATCCATTTCCTAGTGTTAGGTGTTACTCTTGTGGAATGTTAGGTCATATAGCCCGCATTTGCATAATCCACGGTATGACACATTTTATATGGAGGCTGAAATTTTATTCATCATAACATGGCATGCATTCATTACAATCATCAATACATAAGATGGAACCCAAACTCACTTTGGTTCCAAATTCTAATGTTTAAGTGATATTATAGGGGTGCTCTCATAGAAGACCTAGTGAGACCATGTGGTACCTGGACAGTGGATGCTCAAGGCACATGACTTGTGATATGAAGAAGCTCATCACACTAAATGCCAGGTCAAGAGATAAGGTGGCACTTAGAGACAACAATACTAGAAAAGTGGTGGGCTCATGTATAATAAGTAATGCTAAAAACATCATTATTGATCTTGTTATATTAATTAATGGTTTAAAACATGATTTACTATGTATTAGTCAACTATGCAATAAAGGTTTTGGCATCAAATTTTTTTCTAAAAAAATGCATAATTAGTTTAAATGAAAAACTTGTGTTAGAAGAAAAATGAAGTAAGAATTTTACATGTTTGACTTAAACTTCATTGAATATTTTAATTTCATATCTTTGAAAATAATTGTTGATAATTCTTAGCTATGACATAAGATACTATGTCATGTGAGTATGAAAACTTTTAGGAAGATGGCCCAAAAAGATCTAATTAGAGGCATCCCTAAGTTAGACTTCACTAAGGACAACCTATGTGATGCCTACAAACTAGGAAAACATTTTAAGCCTTTATTTCATTTAATTAAGGACATCAACACCTCTAGGCTGCTAGCTAGAAAACCTTCATATGGACCTATTTGGAACTGTTACTATAGCCAGCCTATGAGGGAAGACATATGGATTTGTAATAGTAAGTGACTTACCCTAAATTTACTTAAGTTAGATTCCTAGCACATAAGAGTGAGTCATTTGAGAAATTTAAAACTTTCTCCACCTAGATTTAAAGAATTTAGAACTAAAATTTTAACCATTCATATTGATCATGGTGGAGAATTTGAAAATGATATGTTTGAATCTTTTTGACAAGAGATATGTATAGAAAATAACATCTTTTCCCCTAGGACCCCTCAACATAATGGAATAGCTAAAGCAAAAATAGAACCTTAGTAAAAACTACTAGGACCATCCTAGCTAAATACTCAATCCCTAGATATTTTTGGCAGAAGCAATAAATACTACTAATTATGTTCTTAATAAGGTGAATGTTATATCCAAGCTGAATATAACACCCCATGACTTCCTTAAGGGTGGGTCACCCACCTCTCTTACTTAAATATTTTTGAGTGTTAATGCTTCTTGATCAATGGAAAATTACTCTTAGGAAATTTTGATCCAAAAATATGATGGAATCTTCTTAGGTTATTTATCTATAAGGAAAGCCTATAGAATCTTGAATAAGAGGACCTTTGTAGTAGAAGAATCTACCCATGTGGTATTTTATGAATTAGATAGGACCTTTGCATTTAAACCTGAAGAAGAAGAAGTGGAGGTCATTCAAGGGGTAGAAGCCATTGTTATAAGAGATAGAGTAGAGCCTCATGTGTCACTACCTAGAGAATAGAGTTATTCTACTAGTCATCCTAAAGAACTTATCTTTGGAGACCTATCTAAAGGAGTTAGAACTAGGCATAGACTTAGAAAGGAAGTTAATTATTTTACTTTTACCTCTATGGTAGTACCCACCAACATATATTAAGCCCTAGGTGATGAATATTGGGTCCTAACAGTGAAAGAATATCTAATAAATTTGTTAGAAATGATGTATGGGAATTAGTCAAAATACCAAAGAACCAGAGGATGGTTGGATCAAAGTGGATGTTCAAAAAAAAAGATGAATGGCTTTGGAATACTTATAATAAATAAGGTCGTATTAGTTTTTAAGGGGTACAATTAAATTGAAGGAATAAATTTTGAGGATACCTTTACCCCTATAGCTGATTAGAAGCCATTAGGGTGCTACTAGGTTTTACCTGCTTTAGAGGATTTAAATTGTATCAAATGGATATTCAAAGTGCCTTCCTAAATGGGTGATTAAATAAGATGTTTCTGCTGAGCAACCCTTAGGCTTTAAATATTCTTAATTTCAGAATCATGTGTTTAAGTTACAAAAGGTATTATATGGATTAAAATAAGAACCTAGAGATTGTATGAAAGGCTAAGCACATTCCTACTAGATATAGCCTTTTTAAGGGTAGTGTAGAAATTACCCTTATCCTAAAAAAGGTAGGAGAAGCATTACTTATAATCTAAATTTATATTGATGACAACTTGTTTGGTTCCTCAGATAAAAACCTATTAGATGAATTTTTAAAAATAATGTGTAGAGAGTTTGAGATGAGTACGATAGAGGAGCTAAACTATTTTCTTAGATTTAGTGTAAAGTATATCAAAAATAGAACCTTCTTTAGCCAATCTAAATACATGAAGAGCATTCTTAAGAAATATAAATTGGATAATGCTAAGGCAATAAACACTCCTATGAGCTCTACCTTATAGTTAGATAAGGGCCCAAAAGTCAGTATATAAGAAAAAGTATAAAGGGATAATTGGATATCTTCTCTATTTGATTGCCAAAAGACTAAATATAATGGTAAGTGTGTGTCTTTATGCCAAATGTTAGGTTGATACAAAAGAATCTCACATGAATACTATTAAGAGAATTCTTAGATACCTATTAGGCACCCAAAACCTAAGTATATGGTACCCTAAGCATAATACATCCTTTGAAATTGTAGGATATTCAAATTTTAATTTTGCAAGGTATAGGGTAGATATGAAGAGTACATCAAGAACCTGTTAATTTCTTGTCAAATCATTAATTTCTTGGTCTAGTAGAAAGTAAAATTTGGTAGCCCTTTCCATCTCTAAGGAAGAATACATTAATGTAGAAAGCTTTATTACTCAAGTCTTGTGCCTAAAGAAACAAATCTTTTATCTTTGACTACATATAAGAACCATTCCAATCATGTGTGACAATACTAGTGCTATTTGCATATCAAAAAATCCATTTCAACACTTCCGCACAAAGCATATAGATATTAGGCATCATTTCATAAAAGACCATGTAGCCAAGGGAAATCTAAAATTGCATCATATAGCTACTGGACTAATTGGAAGACATCTTTACTAAACACCTAGCCTATAACACCTTTAACACGTTGAGGACTAGACTAGGTGTATGCTTAACTCAAGATAAATCAAGTTTTGTTATCATTTGAAATCTATAATTTGTTAGTGTTATATATATATATATATATATATCTGTGTGTGTGTGTGTGTGTGTGTTTAGGTATGTTGACATTTTTTGTTTTAAAAGTGTTTTCAGATCATCACACACACACTCTTCATCAGATCAAAAAGAATTCAAACAAAAAAAAAATTTTGAACACCAAAATTTTTTTATTGTAATGTACAATTCAAGTTCGTGTTGTACAATATGGCCATTTATATACAAATCATAATCATTAGCTAAACCAATGGCCTAGATGAGTTCAATTATGTGTGATCGTACCTTATGAACCACCCTTTGTACTGTACGAAACACTTGTTATAACTATTGGGATGAATTCAGTTCAACTTTTATTAGCATAATCACATTTCGTATTATATGAATCACCATTCATACTATATGATCCATGTGTTATAATATGTTAGGACGAATTCGATTCAATTATAATGATCATAATTTCCTTCATACTAAATGAACACCTATTCATATTAAACTATGCTTTTAGACCACTCCTTAGGACAAAAGTGATTCCTTAAGATCGTCCACTATGATACCAATCGTACTATATGATTTGACCACCTTTTTTGATAAATCATGTAGATGATTTAACTCTCATACTATATGATCTCTAATCATACTGTATGATTTGTTTCATTTCTATAAATTGGAGGGATTCTAATCTTTCAATCCATTCAAATCTTTCTTTTTTCATATTCCTAGGTTCATACCCTAGGATTCTCCAATGGACGGTGGAAGTAAATGTGGCTAAATGACCCAAGGGAGCTCCTACTCCTCTCATCTCTTCAATAATTCATTTCTATATGCTAGAGATGAAGATTGGTACTATAAATTCAAGGAGGCTCAAATCACCCGCTCTAAAACGCTCAATCAACTTGTTCTAAACTTTGAGGCGATGAATCTCTTTGCATCTACAAGTCTTCAATTCCTACTCACCCTAGTATTTCCTTTTAATTATAAATTGCTCTATAAATTCCTAGCCAACCATAGGATCAATGCTGAAACCTTCACCATGACCTCCTATATATGTCGATAACTTGTAGAAATCAATAAGGAAGATAAGAGGAGTATATCAGTCTTTCTATTAAAGGACCTCATCCACAATCCATGGCCACTAGAATTGATTTTAACTGGAGAGTTATAAACCTAATCATTTGGAATATGGCTTAAATCAACATCAAACCTTAGTCCACTATGTAAATCAAAATACCTTAATTATTCAACAGTTCTTCAAACTTCAATTATACCAAAAGCTAGTGATCGTGTCAACATCACTCTACTTGTTTCTCTAGTCACCTAATTCATATTGCTCAATACTAAATTTGATTAAGCTTAGATGATTATTGACTATATCCAAAACATGACTCCAATTCGACATCCTAACACCACAAGAAAGTAAAATATCACAAAAGGACATATCATAGGCTGTCTTAGACATGAAATACCAAATTGACTACCCTGCTCCTCCTAATAATCTTCCCATTTTCTTTCTGGATGCTTCTTTCTATATTATTTTCTAATGGGGGAAAGAGCACGATGAGCCAGATTTTGATAAAGAAGGGGAAACAGCTCCTGTAGGTCGACTAGCACCACCACCAATACCAACTCCACAAAATAATTCATAGGCTTGAGTGATTAGAAACCCTCCTAGACTATATCATTCAACAACTATAACAATACCACAAGGAAGAAATGGGATGGTTTGGATAAAAGTTTTCACAAGTTTAAGATCACCTCCATCCATAATTACTTTCAACATTGACCACCACCACCTTATTAGGATCCATCTTATTTTTTGTGCTTGAGTGATGGCTATTATTTACAAAATGATTTTGCAAGCTTGAGAATACTTAAGAAATCTTCTAGTTATAATTAGTTAGAAGCATTCCAAAGATATAACCTTTCACAAACCCCTTTGTGAAGCATAATAAATAGGAAAGGAAATAAGTTCCTCATTCAATTCAATTAATGCACTACAATGACATAGAAATATTTCACAAATGGATTTGGATCTATTTATATAGTAAATCTAGGAAAAACATATTGTGGACTTTTTATATAATAATGATTATTACTCTATGCACACTTAGATGAAACTTATTGAATTGAAAGAGAATCATTTGAAATGTAAAAATATTTTCATTTTAGAGAAAAAAATAGGATATTTAAAATTGTATAATTCATAGAGATCATGTAACAGGAGAGTTATACAATTACTACATGCTAACCTTGAAAATTAATTCACAAATATCCTTACAAAACCCCTCAACTATAATATTTTTAGCACACTCAGTACTAGACATGGTATCACTAATATTAATGCTTAGAAAAGTAGGATATTTTCATGTTAGTTTTTTAGTTATCATATTTTTGTTTATTTATCTATTTTCTTGAGTTTACTATGTGTTTATGTTTAATTCATGATTATGTGTTTTAGTTTTTATTTCAAAGTATGTTATGACTACATGTTATTATGTCTCTAGTTTCATTTTTATCATATTCACTATGTTTGCTTCCTTTTTATGTTATTGCTTTACAATATTCATGTCAATTTTTTACTTGTGGATTTGTCCTTAATCATCACACACAAAAAAAATTATTTGTTCACATCATATTGTATAATCACTTATGTACTATATGATACACATTAATCAGCACATTCACACCATCAATCCTATCCTACAACTGAAATATAGTCCATTATTAAGGTTAGTATTGCATGAACATATAATCATAAGGTACAAAACATGTATCAATACCGTTGGGATGATCTTAAATTTGATACGTGCGATCCATTAATACATACCATACTATATGAACACCTATTTCTACAAGATGATTCATTTTTTTTGTGATCTACAAGTAATTCCTAAGTGTGGCATGAATGAAAAAGATGCAAATTATCCAATACAATTCTAGTTTGTACTATATGATTTGACTATTTTTATGTGTTCAGATGAGTTGACCTATCTTACACTTACTGTAATGTACAATTACCATTACACTATATATATTTTTAGAATTCTTTCATTATAACCACACACTTTTAATTCCTACTCATTTACCCTTGAAAATCTTATCTTATCTGTCCTGATGGCTAGAAGAAAGAGCTACAATCCTTCCTTGAAGTTCCACTAGTCCACTAATGGCTGATAGATTTCAAACTCATGATAATGAAGCTACATATCATTGTTATTAGGCTGCACAGATTATCACCTCAAGAATCTTATACCAAGAATTTGAATAACCATGTATTAAACCTATTTGTAGCAACTACTCTACAATTTATCTTGACACGTACATTCCCTTTCCACTCTAAATTACTCTTTTTAAGTCTTTTGCATGCCTAACCATTAATTATGAACATACATCCATGCTTTTTTATTTTGTGGAAGCCAAGTAGAAACTTCTTATCAAAACTTTAATGCTTCTTTTTCTTTCTACAACTGGAATCAAACCTTATGATGCTTGTGACATAGGGGACTATGATTAGACAACTGTTAATCTCACTATTAGGAATACCCTGATTAGACAATATTTACCCTTAATGAGAGCTCTAGTTTAAAATGCTTGTGTTATATGTTATGTTCTTAGAACCTTAATCATTCATAAAGCTGGAGATAGTGTTAATATTACCCCATTATTATTTGTTGTGACCTATTTTAGTATGACATGCACAAAATTTAATACTACAAACATGATCATTCATTACATTAAAAACTTGGCTTCCATTACGAATCCTGGAGCCTGATGTAGGCCAAATCTTAAATTATGACCTATTATTACCAACATTTTAGATGTTAAAGATAGTCTATTGTACCCAGCACAAGCCAACCACTTTCTTGTCTTCTACACAGATAATTTATACCATCTTATTTTTAGTGATAAACATCACAGGTCATAGGCCGTAGAGGAGGTGCATGATTTTGATGAGGAAGAGGGAGCACTACCAGTCTATGAGGAACCAACACCAACATCAACACCAGTATACTAGAAACCATTTTTTGATACCATGATAGAAAGATTTGATCTATTAGAGTTACACTTGTAGACACATATCTAGGAGTCTACCTTTAGTTGGGATCAATTACAGTACCACTTACATTAATAGCACCTACAAAATAAGGCTAACCATGTATATTTTAGTGATCAATTTACCTTGCTCACCGCTACTTTCAGCCACAACCACCACTACCTGATTAAGGTCCTTCCTATGAGAAGTGTGTGATATGATGTTCAGTCTAATCATTATAGTTTGTTTGAATTTCCTTTTTGTGTTAGCTTTGTATTATTATATTTAATTCTCTTTTTTTGTGATGTCAAAAGAGGGGATAGGGAGTCTATTGGTTGTACTAGTTTATTTACTTAAGTGCAGTTTATGTTATTTATTTTTTAGTGCTTGTTGTGACTTTATTTTATTTTAGTTTATGTTATTTACTCATTAAAAGTAAAATAAATGTTCAAAAAAATTCTTACTATTTTTAAAGGAATCACTTAATAAGGGGGAGCTTAGCAACAAATTAAAAATAGCTTACAATTCCAACTATCAATAATTGTCATCATCAAAAGTAAAAGATTGTTACAATTTGATAGCTCGACCCCATATTTTGATTATTACAAATATTATTCAATGACTACTTTGTTTCTCCTATTTTATATACTACAAAAATGTTTTATGTGCATCACTATCATTTACGGTTCAACATGCGCACATAAAGCGTCATCAAAGAATCAGAGCTCGAGAAAGAGTTGTATACGTTAGATTTATTTAAAAGAGTGTAATTTATTTAGTTTTAGTCAATGCATGTAAAAATGTGTATGTTAGCTTAGCAATCATGCACATGCACATAAGAGAGTGTGAAAATGAATATATTTCCAATAATCATATTGTATGATCCATTCTAATATAAATTAATTAAAATGTTTAATTTAAATGAGAGAAATAATTTTAATCATAACTAATCATATTGTACGACCAACTCATTGTACATGATTATTAGCTTTTATCAAAACCCCCGCCATAGAATTAAACATACTTTAATTAAATAAATTTGAAAATTAAAATTAAATTATTCATATTATACAAACGTATTCATAATGTACAATCTTTAATAACATTGCCTAATTTAAGATATGTAATTAAAGAATCAAATAAGTTCTGAATTAATTATAAATCATACTTAATGATCATGTGTCGTACTATACAAATCACTCAGATGTGGTTTATCAAGTATGATTTGATGTTTAATTTGAACTAATCATACTTTATGATTTTGAATCAAAATAGATAACATTAAACTAATCATAAGGTATGATAATCTGATAACATTTTACAAACAGAGTCGACAAAAATAAAAAATTTAGGGTTTTTAGAAGCCTACTATTTAAACTATTATTAATACTTTGATGAAGACTTTTGGCAATCAGAGTGTTTCTTCTTGAGTGAAGTTGGAAAGAGAGTAATAAGAAAAGAGAGAGAAAGGGTGAGGTTATGCAATAGGGAGAAGATCCTTATGGGTTTCAAGAGAGTGTGAGAAGGGTTGTCACACATTTTCTCTAGCAACTTGCACCTAAGTTCCTATATGTGTCAATTCTTATCTTGAGAGAAATTTTGTGAAGAATACTTTGGTATAAAAAATTGTCTGCTACTCCACCTCGCTAGGAAGGAGAAAGTGATTTGGGTTACTCTTTCACATCAGAAAGGTGAAAGTAATTTGAGCTACTCCTCTGCAGTGAGGAAATTGTAGTTATTTTGACTCTTCATCACACCCGGGAGATGAAAGTGATTTCAACTATTTACCACAGTGAGGAGACAAAAGGGATTTTGGCTCTCCTCCACACCGTGATGGTGGAAGTTATTTTACTAGGGTTTCTCTACCTAGCTATGGGGGTTGAAGGAGAGTCACTATTTATTAGAGTAATACCTAAAGAGGAGGATTTCAGAGAGTAGATGTAGGTCAATTTGACCAAACTATTATAAAAAATATAATTTACATTCTTTTATTTTATGTATTTAATTTCTATATTTTTTAGTTTTTTGCATAAATTATTCTTTATAATATAGTTTGTGTTTGGCTATTATCATGATATAAAAATAATAATGGTTAATCAAAATTAATATTTGTTTCAAAAATAATAGAAAAATTTAGAAAAAAGGACAAAAAATTTGTTATTTGCCTTTTCTATCAAATAAAAAAAAGTATTTTTTTGTTATTTTCTTTTGCATTAATATTCTTAATTTAATTTTTAATTCCAAAAGTTTTGAAAAGTTTTTTAAAAAACACTAATTCACGTTCCTCTTGGTGTGTTATTATACGGTTCAATTAGTTTCACAACCAACTAATAAACTTTCATATATTATTCTAAAAATTTTATAAAATTACCTCTACTCTCCCATGAATGGAGGCTTGGAGTTAGAGGGTTAGAACTTAAGTTAGAAATCAAGAGAGTTCGAAGGCATGAAGAATATTTGTGCTCAACCCAAGCACTACCACCGATGAACCAATGTAGCCCGGCCACAACTTCCATACTTTCACTAATCGATCATTGCTAGATGTCTAACCCGCCACCATCATCGGACCTCAACCTGATCATCATAGATGGACCTCTGCTCGACTATCATTATTGAACCTCTAACCGATTGTCATAATAAAAAATCCATCACAACTCTGATTATGGTCCTCAGACCATAGTAGCCCGATAGTAGTCTTTCTGGCCTCCATCACCTAACTACCTTCCCTTCGACCTCCTTTGCCTAACTACGGCCCTTTCAACCTCCATCACCCAAATATGATATTTCTAACCTCAGTTGATCTCCCATTGCGATACTCAAACCACTATTACCCAATACAATCCTTTCAACCTTAGTCGCTCGTTGAATACAGTCCCTCGAACCTTCATCGGCTGAGACTACAGTCCCTTTGGCATTTATCAATCGACTATGATCATTCTAACAATAATTCCCCACTAGTAATGGTCCCTCTATCCACCATCACATGATAGCGATCCTTCCAACCTCCATCACTAGCTGACTACCTTTTTTTTATATTCATCGCCTTCAACTATGGGCCCTCTGATCTTCATTGCCCACCAAATATGGTCTTTCTTATTATGAATTGGGCTCCCAAGTTTATGGTTTTGATGATAACAAATATTACTTATTACATTCTTTTGTCTCCTAGTATTTATACTACATATTTGTTGTTATACACACTAAAATTTTAGGTATATGTACTAGTTAGTATAGAGTAAGGGCTTATGATTAGGTATAATAAGAAATACTGAAAGATTCTATAAAATTCATTTATATATTTTTTCAATTTCTTGAGTCATGTCTGATAGAGGTGTATGCTAGCTTGGTGACCATGCACATACATATTCAGGGGAGTAAGATAGAGAGAAAAATTAGAAGAGTTATTTTCTGAACTAATCATACTGTATGATAGGTATCATAATGTACGATCAGCTTTTCAAAAAATCATAAAAACAACTAATTGTAATAATTAAAGCCATTTGAAATAATCATACTGTATAATATTGATCATACATAACGATCATTTCAAATCATAACCTGAGCTGCCAATCATAATCTATGTAATATTTTGAAATATAAATTATATACTAATAATATCATATATTATATATCATATTGTATTATATAATCAAATCTTGCCTATATTAATCCTATAATTAGGGATCAAATTTGGATTAATTGATCCAATTCAATCATACAGAATGATTGGGAGCAATCGTATTATACAATTTGATTCCTGCATGGGAGAATATTTCATTGTTGCTAATTGTATAGAATGATAATCAGTTTTGATTATACTAATCATACTAGATGATACAAATATTGTACTGGATGGTCAGCTCAAATACTTGATCCGAACGTACAGGTCATTATAATTTATATAATACTAACAAAGATATTTTGAACTAATTGTATAGTATAATCTGTTATCGTATTGCACAATCAAAGTAGACAAATTTGAGTTTTTAGTGTTTCATGAGGCCCTCTATTTAAGCTTTATCATAAGACTTTGTAAGAGTCCTTTTGTTATTCTTTGATTTGTTTCTTCTAAAAGCTTAAAGAGAGAGCTTAGAGCTTGGGAGAGAAAGGGTGGAGTTTGAGAGAGGGAGAAGATCCATGTTGGTTCAAGGGAGTGTGAGAGGGAGCTCCACACAGTTTCTCCAGCAAACTTGCACATGAGTTCCTCCTTACATCAAGGTTTTTCTTGAGGGAAGTTTGGAGTAGAAGAAAATATTTTTGGTGATAAAGGCCCAGCAACTCTGTCACACTAGGAAGGTGAAAGTGATTTGAAGGTTTTCTTCCTTTACTTGGAGGGTGAAAAGGATTTTAGGTTTTCTGCCTCACTAGGAGGGCGAAAAGGATTTCTGATTCTTTGTCTCATTAAGAGGGTGAAAAAGATTATAGTCCTCTACCGCATTGGGTTGGTGGAATATATATTTATAAGGGCTTCTCCTCCTAGCTGCGGGGATAAATGAGAGACATTATAGTGATAGTGCAATACTTAGAGAGAAGGATCTTGGTGAGTGCATGTAAGTCATGATTTGACCAAGCCGGCCACTATATATCTTTGGTGTGTTTATTCTAATTTTTTATTTTCCTTACTTTTTTTTTTTTGCATTTTAATTACAAATTAACTACATGGTGAAAATCATGATTAATGCTTCATTCAACTGATTAGAATATCATTATCACTATTGGTTCTTCTTACAAGTTAATTAGCTTCCGCTTCAAAGTGAAAGCATTGATTTCGTATTAGTGTGCTTAGGGACATGTTCAGTTAGGCTTAACATCCTTATCGAACTTTCATTTCTAACCTCAATCTCTGACCGACTACTATCCCTTCAACCTCAATCACTCGACTTCTATCCCTCCAATCTCCTTCTCCATATTGTCATCCCTTTGACCATATTTAACCACCAATTATGGTCCCTTCAACTATCATCACTTGACAATGGTCCCCTTGAGCCTCATCACCAACCAACTTTGGTTCCTCTTATCTCCAACATCCGACAACAGTCCCTCGTAACTCTTTCGTCAGACTATGGTCCTTATGACCTCCTTCACTTATCAACTAATATCATTTTGTTCTTCGTCCCTTACCATTTATGATCCCTCTAACCTCAGTTATCTGACTACGGTCCTTGATCTCTGATGCTTAACTATGATTCTACCAATGACCATCACTAGACTATGGTCCTCCAAATACCATCATCCGACAATGATCTCTCTAACTATCATCACAAAATTACTATCCTATAGAAAAAATGAACATGCCAAAAATTTCTTGACAATAATACCCATGTCATAGGATTCTTGTAACTCCAACTATATAATGTGATTTATACAATGCATTTTTGCTATATTAAGCTAACACATTTCCTATAAGAATGGAATAGTTTGTAATCAATAATAAATACTAGGGGATTCATTTTAACTAGACTAGACCTAATGTTTTATTCCATATCTGGACTTTTCACATAAAATAATCAGATGTTTCTTATGATTTTTATACCAATTTTTCTTATTTGTTTGTATTGAATCTTCGTACAAACATCGATCACCAAAAAGTGGCAAGCTAAAATCAAATTAGACCAGTATATAGACCAAAAGTACTCTTACTAAGGTTGAGATCGAAAGAGCCATAGTTGGTGATTTGTATCACTCTTGAGATTGGATCATTAAACCCTACACGACTATGTCATGCCACATGCCTTGCTTGCCAACGAAGAATTCTGGCTATTTAGATTGGGTAATTTTTATAACTAAACCTTGTTAATAATATAATTAGTAACTAAGCCAACATATAAAAAAAATAAAACTCACCAAAGTCGCCCATTAGACGGGTAACTTTCAGCTTTAATATAACTCTCTAGTTTGATAGGTGGCTTGTGTAAGTCGTCCATCCAACAGGAAACTTAAATATTATTTAGTTTTTTTAATGAAATTAGCATCATTCAAATTTATACATCTGTTGGTGAGGAATGGTTTTATAGTTTTACAATACATAACTGTAAATTTAATATGCCTTGAACTAAGAAGTTGCAATGAGTAGTCACACTTTATATGGTGTAAAGTTATAAGTAGTAATCTATTCAATGAGCTGTAAATTTCTCTAATCAAACTAGTATGCATTATCAATTAATGTATGAAGAGGTGTATTATCATGTCATGTAGACTTTAATAGTAAATATCATTAAATTATTTTACTTTTATAGATCACATTATTTAGTTATTATTCTCATACAATATAAGTTGTAGATGTAGAGCTATTATGGATGAGTAAGATATGTTCCTTCAAGCTAGGGAATAAGATATGTTTAAGAAAATTCATTAGTAGTAAACATGCCTTCTTCAGTTCCTACTCTCCTAAAATAATAGTTTTGTATGAAGTTATGTATGTCAGCATTCACATCCATATTTTCCTCATGTATATCACAAGGCACTTCGTCATCAAGATCAGATCCACCTCACTGGTCCCACTGCTCATAACTTCATAACTTCATCAACAATAACGAATGGTCGACTTAAAAGTCCTGCATGTTCCTGCCACTGCTGGTTTTGCATGCCATTATATCAAAAGATATAATGTTTACAATAATTTAGTAATACATCTACCTAAATCAAGTTTAGAATTTTCAAATTCTAAAGATACTTACGACACACATTTCTCATGTACTTCTTTAACGGTACCCCCTACAATGAAAACTTGCTCCAAGTGAGATGAATCATTAACTTTCGATGCCAAATTCTGAGTATCAAGCGTTGTCACATTCAACTCCTCAACTTCCACATACATCCTCAACATTTCTATGGCAGTATGAGATAATATAATTTTGCATAAATCCTCATCCTAAATATGCGTAGCAATAAATTCATTCCCCACTCATATAAGACAAACTAGTGTGGTTGTATACTTGGAGGTGCCATACTTTAATGCCTTTAAAACCCTTATCTTTAGTTGGTCTAAGTTTATGCTTGTTAAAACTCGTAGTTGATGAATCCATCCACCAATATAGGTCAATGCAAAATTCTCATCCATTGATAAGGCACCATCATACATAAGCACAAAGGAATCTCCAACAACACTCATTAATGAAATTAACAGTTTCACTAGCAAACTGTCACTACAATCGCCAAAAAATTAAGTTATTTTGAGGTAACAAAGGAACAACAACATAATCTCATTGTTCATATGCTAACCAGCTTTGAATATATACATCAAAACTCTTTAACACTATAAACACCACAACTCACACGATTGGAAAAAAATATTAGAGCACAACTATAAATGTTACTCTTAACACATGCAAATGAATATATTATTTAAATCACCACAATAATGTGCAAGTAGATATAATTAACTAGATATATTATTATGCAAATGAAAATGAAACAATTTTAATTGTGGTTATGAAAATATGGAGTTTAATGTAAATGTAATTTCACAACATTAATATGTGGTCACATAATGATTCTACCATAACTAGTTCAAGTGCACCATGAAAATCCACACTTAGCAATAAAAAGAAATACCTTTTTTCAAAATCTTTCAAGACTTAAGTGATGATTAATGCAATCACTAAACAATATAATGTGATATTCAATTTTTCCTCAAAACGTTGGACCCTATATCTAGGGCAACAAAATGTGTAAAAAAAAATTCTTAAATCCATAAACACTCAAACAACATTACTCAATTAAAAACTTAAAAGTAAAAACAAAAACTAATCATCGAGCGAGGGGTGCTGGAGCTCGATTGGAGAAGAGGGAACGAACGAATGAATGTAGAAATGGAGAAGATGAGGGGGGGGGCTCCATTTTTTGGGACACAGGTGAATGGCTCTCTTTATTATGGTCTCATCAAATCATAGCCAGTCGCCCTATTAAATGCATGATTTTGCAGGCTTCTATTTTTTTAGCTTTAGTTTAGTTTTTTTTTTAAACATGCAAATTGTATTAATAAAGAGAACCAAATGCAAACTACTAAAATAAAGAAATTCTACCACACTCCTCCTTTAACAATGAAATAAAAGGAGAAATATTATTACAACTAATATCATCCCAAAAGAAATCACCAAAAATAACAAGTTTAGCACTCAAATCAGTTAACTTGTTATAGTTCCTATTTGTAAAATGAAATAAGACCTGGTTAAACTCCTTTAAAAAAGAGAAATCTTCCTTCCAAATATTGTATTTTGCCTATTTGCCTTTTCCAATAGAACCTTGAAGAAGTTTAAAAATATTATAACTATTACTTTCAATTATAATTCCTTTAGCTTCATACATGCACTTTTGCATCTTTCTTCAAAGAACTGATTGCCAATAAATCCAACTATGCAATGTCACAATGTATGCAATAAAACCCAAATGCCAACAATAATCTACCTTTATAATCTTTTAAAATACCTCCAACTCTTACTTTGTTCAATCTCAATAAAGAAGCACCAATCTTAATTTTAATCCATTCGGGAAGAGGAGGTGCCAAAATTTTTTAAATAGTGGTGAAGGCTGATTAACACCCTAGTTATCCCAAATAGAATTAATGTGAGAAGAAATAGCAAAACTACTAACATTAGCAGCTATATTATATGGGAAATCTTCAATACCTCCATGTTTAACTTGATTCATGATTTTCCAATATATGAACACATATATACAATACATATTAGCAATCCCACAATTGAATTTTGCCAAACTTTCCAAACACTTACATCATTCATCAAGAGAACTAAAAACTTTAATTCTAAATCCCCAATATTTAAGATATCAAATACATGTATATGAAAGTTCGTGAGGGATGTTAAGCCCTTATGAACTAGTCCCAAGGCTAATAAAGAGGGGGGATAAATTTGATATTTAAAACTTCTTTAACTAAAAGAAATATCTTTTTATATAATGTAGTGGAAACTAAATAAATAAATAATAAAAAGATTAATCAGATATTTCACCCAAGCAGTTAATCATAATAGAAATAAAGTGCAAAACTAATAAAGGAAAGAACACACCAGATTTATAATGGTTCGATCCAACTTGACCTACGTCCAATCCTCGGAGGCACCCTCCAAGTATTGCACTAAACGTTTAGTGACTCTCCTTTAGCCCCGACAGCTAGGCAGAGAAGCCCTTACAAAATCACTTCCACCTTCCTCGATTCGGCGGAGTAGCTCGATCCTTTGACACCAAAGAGATCTTCTTCTTTCAAAAACTTCCCTCAAGATGAACCATCAATCTTATGGTACTAAGGTGTAAGCTTGCTAAAGCAACCGTGTGAAACCCCCTCCACACTCGCTTGAAACCACCTACAAGGATCTTCTCCCTCTCTCAAACTCCACCCTTTCCTCTCTCACTTTTAAGTTCTCTCTTCAAGTTTTCTCTAGAAGAACGATGCTTCAATGGCTATCAAAGACACTTACCAAGTGTCTTCACAAAGCTTAAATAAAGGGCTTTTAAGAAACCCTTAAAATTAATCTTGGTGGAAAAATTTGTCCAAGACGATCGCAGGATCATTTCTTATGATATATTTAAAATAGGGCTTCTGAAAACCCTAAAAACTCAATTTCGATACCAAATATCATCCAGGACAATCATAGGATTATCTCGTACGATTGACTTGATAGTCCAGGATGAGCACCTGGATAATATGATCAAATTTGTACTGATCATCCAGGATGATATTGTGGATCGTCATAGATGATTAGAAGAAAAATTATGGTATTTTATTTTGGATGATTTAGGAAAATCATGTATATCGGCAAACATTATCCGATATGATATACACAGATCATCCAAGACGATCTGATTGAAAAATTCAACCATAATTAATCCCCTAATCACATGATTAATTTAGGCATGATTTGTATTGATCGTCCAGGATGATTAGAACAAAAATTGAATCTTAAAACCTTGCCTAAATTATCATTGGCAGCTATTTTCTAATATCATAAAGGATTTTCCAGTATAATTAGTTCAAAACTTGAACTTCTGATTTTGATTAGATCTCACTCCCTTAAGTGTGTGTGGGTATGGTCACCAAGCAAGCATACTCCCTTATAGGACTTGACTCAAGAAATTAAAGTTACATCAATGAATATTATAGACCCTTCACAACATAACCTTATTCAACCCAATCTTGAGCTCTAATTCTTTGTTTAATGTTGCATGGTATTCCTGAAATATTAATATACATAGAAACAAATATAGAATGAAAAATACTATGAGATATAAGGATGTTTATTTTCATTAAAAACATAAAATTCATGAGCTCAAGTCTCAACAATCTCCCCCTTTTTGATGATGACAAATATTACTAGTGAAGTTTCAAAATAAAAGTATTTTCACCTAAACTCCCCTCACTAAGTTAAAAAAATTTAAAAAAAGTGGATAAATAAATTTTCTTTTTTAAAATTTTTTTATTATTTTAAAAAAAATAAAATAAATAACTGATTAAAGATAAAATAAAAAAGATACAAAAAATAATAGTATATTCTCCTCCTTTGACATTATCAAAAAGAAAAAGAAGAGCACATAAAACCAAAAATAGTAAAAACTAACTAATAAAACATCAAATGATCCCTCATCAGGTGAAGACAGTTTTTTTTTAAATAATCAAATATTCTTAAAATGAGAAAATTACATTTTAAAGACTCAACAACTTTTTAAGTCAATATCTAAATCAAGGAATAAATTAGAAAAGAAAACACTAATATTTTCAAAACTTCTTTCACGAAATATATTTAATAAAAGATTAATGCAAAAATTGGTGAATCCAGAATCATGATTTCCAAACTCAAGTATCAAAAATATCAATAAATAAAAGGGTTTTCTTAAGATTTAAGAAATATAAGAAATATAAGCTTACTTTTTGTGGGCTCACTTTATTCCTCTTATTAGTTGTTTGGCGCACTTTGCGCATCTTTTGATTTTAGATACACATTGTCTATCTTTGTAAAATTGGCATTATTGTGCATCTTTTGATTTTTTAACCACTTTGTATATCTTTTTAAATTTGGTGTCATTGACCTTTTTTCTTTTCAATAAATAAGATTCCTTTATATAATTTTTAAAAAACTAAAGTAAACCCATTTTATTAACAAAAATGAACTTTTTGATTAAGAAAATTATGAGATGGATTCAACAACTTATAAAAGATTCCTATGTAATAAATAAAATATAGGGAGATGAAAAAGATCAATTTCAAAATCCAATTTATAATATGATAAAGATTTTGAATAAAACAAATAACCTCTTTAAGAAAAGAGATAGAGAGAAAAATCATGAGTTTCCTTCTTTCGACTATTTTTAGAGAAGTCAACCACAACTTACATAACAATTCAAGAAAAATAGGAGGTAAATTTTTTATTTTTTAGAAAAAATATTTTTTAAAAGGTTTGATTTTCTAAAGTGTATCTGAAACAAAAAAAGTGATATGTGTGTGTTGATAAGAGAAAACTTCACAAAAATAAATATAAAAACTAATTTAAAAATTTTAACGCAACAATAAAAACAAAAACAAAAAACTAAACTTAAGAAAACATAAAAAAATAAATAAAAACACACGAATAAAAAATATATATACACAAAAAAATAAACACACAAACTAGGGTTTAAACATCATCTTGCTCTAGATCAGATGATTCAGAACGTAGGTCTACCCATGAGTTTTTTTTGCTTTTCATTATTTGCTCTTTTTAAAATTTACTTAGCTTTATACTTTTCCTTTGCAGGAAGAGTTCTCAAATTGGGATACTAATTTTTCATATGTCCAGGTTTCCTACATCCAAAGCAAATAATATCAGAAGAAATTTTAATATTCTTATCATTTTTATTGTTGTTTTCCTTTTGTTGATGCTTTTGCTTGTGCTTTGGTAGGCTTTCCAATTTGCATGTTAAGTCGTCACTTTTGTCATTTACTAAGCCACTTTTCTCCATGTCTTTAGTATTTAGCACTATTGTTTCACCAGCATCCAAAAGTCTTTGACCCAAACTTTACTCGTAGGCAATGAGTGAGCCAATCAAATTATCAATAGAATATTCATTCAAATTTTTTGATTCACAAATAACTACAACTTTATTATTAAACTTATCAAGTAGATAACATAGAATTTTATTGACTTTTTCAAAGTTTGAAAATTCTTTACTTAAAGCATGTAATGATGCCACAATTTGAATAAACCTAATATATGTCTAAGATCATCTAATAAGTTTTCATACAAAATAGTTCATAATCATGCATTAAAATATTCAACCTGGATTGCTTTGATTTCACTAGTGCCTTTGTATATAGTGTGTAATTTATTTCAAATTTTTTTGCCAGAAGTGCACATAGATACTAACATACAATCTTTAGAATTTAAAGCACATAAAAAATAGTTTAAAGATTTAACATTGATTTGTTCTACCATATTCCATTGATTAAAAGGAATAGCAGTTTTAATTCCATCTATAAAACGTGACAGTATAGAATAACCAGTAAAATTCATTTGCCACATTTGGTAATTACTAATTTTCTAAAAATCAAAAGTAATATTTTCAAATAAAGGTGGTCTGATGATTTAATAACCTTCCGCAATATTGCGATTACAAGAGTTAGCCATGGATCGAAATTAAAAAGTTTTCAAACTTAATTTTATAAATCCCGCTTTCATACCACTTAAGAGTTCATCAGAGATGTTAAGCCCTTATGAACTAGTCCCAAGGCTAACCAATAGGGGGTGAATTGGTTATTTAAAACTTCTTTAACTAAAAGAAATATCTTTTATATCTTGCAGTGGAAAAAAAATAAATCAATAATAAAAAGATTAATCAGAGATTTCACCCAAATAATTAATCATAATGAAAATAAAGTGCGAAAATAATAAAGAAAAGTACACACCAGATTTATAGTAGTTCGGTCCAACTTGACCTTTGTCCACTCCTTGGAGGCACCCTCCGAGTATTGCATTAAACCTTTAGTGACTCTTCTTTAGCCACCACAGCTAGGCAGAGAAGTCCTTACAAAATCACTTACACATTTCCCGGTGTGGTGGAGTAGCTGGGTCCTTTGACACCAAAGACATCTTCTTCTTCCCAAAACTTCCCTCAAGTCAAACCTTAAATCCGATGGTACTAAGGTACAAGCTTGCCGGAGCAACCTTGTAAAACCCCATCCACACTCCCTTGAAACCCCCTTCAAGGATCTTCTCCCTCTATCAAACTCCACCCTTTTCTCTTTCCCTTTCAATTTCTCTCTTTAAGTTTTATCCAAAAGAACGAATTTTTAATGGCTATCAAAGACACTTACCAAGTGCCTTGATTAAGCTTAAGTAAAGGGTTTTGAAAAACCCTAAAAATTAATCTTGGCTGCAAAATTTATCCAAGAATATTACAAGATCGTCGCGTACGATATGCTTAAAATAGGACTTCCAAAAATCCTAAGAACTCAATTCTAGTACCAAATATCAGTCAGGACGATCGCAGGATCTTCCAGTATAATATGTAGAATTTGACCTAATAGTCCAGAACGATCACTTGGATGATTACCTGGGCAATATGATCAAATTTGTACTGATTATATAGGACGATATTGTGGATCATCCTAGATAATTAAAAGAAAAATTATGGTATTTCATCTTGGACGATTTAGGAAAATCAAGTATGTCGGCAAACATCGTCCGGTACAATATAATGATCATCAAGGACCATCTAATTAAACAAATTTAATAATAATTAATCCCCTAATCACATTATAAATTTAGATATGATTTGTATTGATCATCCAGGACGATCTATATCATCCAGGACAATTAGAACAAAAATTGAATCTTAAAACCTTGCATAAATTATCCTTGGCCGCTATTTTCCAAGATCATAAAGGATCGTCCAGGATGATCCAAAATTATCCAGTATAATTAGTTCAAAACACACACTTCTAGTTTTAATTAGATCTCACTCCCCTGAGTGTGTGTGTGTGCATGATCACCAAGCAAGCATACTCCCTTACAAGACTTGACTCAAGAAATCAAAATTATATCAATGAATATTACGTACCCTTTACAATATAACTAAATTCAACCAAATCTTGAGCTCTGATTCTTTATTTTATGTTGCATGGTATTCATGAAATATTAGTATACACACAAACAAATATAAAATGAAAAATACTATGAGATATCAAGATGTTTGTTATCATCAAAAATATAAAACTCATGAGCTTGAGTCGCAACAGTATAAGCTTGCTGCATTTAACAACTATATTCTCCATTGTTTCCAAGGAATGCAATCATTTTAGATAAGAATTATTATTATATAATCTTCTATACATAAGGAAATCATTAGTTTGAATGGCATCTTTAATAACCTCCACTAGAAAAGCTCCACTTTCAGTTTCAACTTGATTTTCTTTATTCGATTCCATGAGTAGTCTTCCACCTCCTCTTCCAACGAGGCTTGGAAAGCTAATACAGCTACATATTTACTAGATATCTTTTCTTTGAGCTCCATTTGATCTGATAATAAAGCATGAAAAATTTTAATTTGTTGTATAAGCTTGACCAACTCTTCACCAAATAACTTATTCAACTCTATGACATCCCAATGTCCATTCGAAATCAGTTTATCCAACATGATATCAACATCTTAATTTTTAGCGACAAATGTAGGCCAATGATTAATCCTTCAATTAAAAATCCATACATTTCTAAAGATTTTAATAGATATACATGTAGCAACTTTCTACGTTACAATTGGTTCAAGAAACATTGCACCATGTTGAATAACTTTCCATGTAGAAGAGCATCCTTTCTTCATATAAGAATTTCAAATATCTTTCCCATATTTAGCAATTAGATTTTTATTGAGCAAAGAATCTAGTTTATCAATAAAATTCCTTGCAAATCTTGCACGTAAAGATTCAATTAAAGATACAACTGAATGAATTCAATGGCCTCCTATATTCCTTTCTTTACAAATAAACTTCTATGATACTTAATGAATACCTTGTTTCCCATTTTTCTTATGCCAAATAAAGTTCATGCACATTTTATTAGCAAACCAATCTGGTAGTCACACATGGAAATTTTTCTCCACCACTCTGTTACATAACAAACTTATGTACGGATACAATCTTAATCATTGAATCTCTGCTACAATTATGCACCGTAAGATTAATATAGGCTTGGCCTATATATACTGTAGCAAGGGTTATCAAAGTAGATACAACTTTCACTACTCTGGAATGTCTCCTCTACTTTCCCTTTCTGTCTTTCTTTGTCTCTATGCAGGTATCGGAGTTCAACATGGTATCAGAGCGGTACTGGTTCTAACCTAAAGGCTCATATATACAATGGCGACAATGAATCTTCATCCACGACATCTACCCTGCAGTCTCAAGCTACAACAGCCATTGATGTAACCAATCTAGCTCAATTAAAATTCCTGATGGTAAACATTAAGATTGTTCTTAACATTCAACTGAATGTCGATAATCATCCCATAAGGAGGTCACAGATTTTTAAGTTGTTTGCTGCCAACATATTCTCAAGATATTTAGATGGAACCATATCAAAACCTCCTACACACATTTGACTTCCAGATAACACTTAGGTAGTAAATCCTGCTCATAGCACTTGGCTTCTTATAGACCAAAATTTAGCTTCAGTGCTCTTCTCTACCATCTCTACCTCCCTACTACCCTATGTGCTAAACCTAGCCACTTATCATGAAATCTGGATTACCCTAGATCGACGCCTGCAATCAAGAAATAGATCTCGCATCATTCAACTTAAAAATGAGTTACACCAGTTACAAATGAAAGATAAGACTATGATGCAATATCTTTCTGAAATTAAACAGCGAGTAGATGCTATCCAAGCTGCTGGATCCACCATAGATTTCAAAGATATCATTCTCTATACTTTGAATGGATTACCTCCTGCTTACAATACCTTCAAAATAGCTATACGTACTAAGCTGCAACTGATAGATTTAGATGATCTATATGCCCTACTTTATAGTGAGGAAGCCAGCAATAATGAAGAACAAGCCACTGAATCCATTTCTGTGAATCAAGCTGACTCCTCATTTGCTTTGACTGCTTACAGAGGATGATCCCGCAGAAGAGCTCAAAGATGATTCACCACCCCTCGTGGTGGTCACAATTTTAACTCCTCTTCTCACGGCGGGGACGTCATCAGAATTCTACCATAGAATGTCAAATCTGCTTAAAACCATGTCACTCCGCGGCATCGTGCTGACACTGAGCCAATCTAACTTACCAACCACAGCAACAACAGAACCAAGCCTTCTTAGCTCATGATGATGCTACATCTACTGACTAGTTCTTAGATTCGGGAGCTTCCAATCACCTCAGCTCAGATACATCACAACTTCAATCATCTCAGCCTTACAATGGCAGTTCACAAGTTCAGGTGGGAAATGGTCATCAATTTCCCATAGCTCATTCAGGCCAAAGAATCCTTCCTACGCCTTCCAATAAGTTATCCTTACCTTATATTCTTCATGTCCCCAACTTACTCATAATCTTCGATCGGTTAATCGGCTAACTCATGATAATGCATGCTATGTATATTTCCATGCCAATGGTTTCCTCATTAAGGATTTCAAGACACGTCAGATACTGCTTCAGGGATCATCTTAGCATGATCTCTACCCCCATTAAAATTTTTGGAGCTTCCCCTACCGCCTTATTCACTATATAAAATAATACCAACTCTTGGCATCAAATTCGAACTTCCGTCAAATTCCACTCATAAATTGTTATCACCAACATTCCCACACAGTCATTCCAACACTCCGTGTGATGCCTGCACCAAGGCCAAGAGTCATAGATAGCCTTTCTCATCATCTGTACCTAGCACTACTAGGAGTTTAGAACTTATTCACACTAATGTATGGGGACCCTCCGCAATTTTTTCTACACAACAGTTCAAGTTTTATATTGTTTTTGTTGATAATTTCACTAGATACTTATGGGTGTACCCCTTAAAATCTAAATCTATTGTGTTTTCTACTTTTCTTCAATTAAAATTATTAGTTGAACGTTAATTTTAGTTACCCATTAAAATGTTGCAATCCGATCGTGGTGGTGAATTCCTTAACCATAATTTTCAACAGTATTTGCAATCTTGTGGCATCTTGAATAGACTTACATGTGCTTATACACCCCAGCAAAATGGTATTGTTGAGTGTAAACACCGACATCTCCTAGAAACTATGAGAGCTTTGTTGTTTCATGCCAATATACTAACCAAATATTGGGTAGATACCCTGCTCACTACAGCATATCTTATCAACAGATTACCCTCCTCTCCACTTCAAAATTCATCTCCATATAAGAAACTATATAATCAGGCTCCTGCATATGATCATCTTCGAGTATTCAGTTGTTTATGCTATCCCTAGCTTCCTCTTATTAGCTGTCACAAACTCCAACCACGTTCACAACCTTATGTATTCTTGGGCTATGCAACTCAATCTAAGGGCTACAAATGTCTTGATCCATTGTCTGACATCATCCATATATCTCGTCATGTTCAATTTTTTGAACATATTTTCCCATTTCACTCTTCTACATAAAATCCACCATCCACTATGCCATCTAGAAACATACAAACTCCACTTCATCATATTCCCCCTCTGTCCCTGGTTCCAAATCCTCCCATAATTTCAACTTCCATTTCCTCTAGCCCCACTATATCACCTAATAACCCATCATATATTCCTCCATCATATGTAATTACGTTTGCTCCTCAATCTGACACCTCAGCAACATCTCCCGAAGCTACAACATCAACAATCCCCATTCCCAACATCACCCGTCATCCAATGGTGATACGACAGCAAACTGGACACTTAAAACCAAAATGAGTGTTTGATCTGCATCACACTCTCATGCCATTATCCCCAACCTCCTTCACTAAAGAAAATAAACATCAAGCCTGGCGGACCACTATGTCAAATGAATTTTAGGCTTTATTAAAACAAGGCACGTGGTCACTTGTTTTAGCATCCAAATCAGAATTTACTTGGATGTAAATGGTTGTATAAAACAAAGTATAATATAAATGGTACTATCTCTCGTTATAAAGCACGACTTGTGGCACAAGGTTTTCAACAACACTTTAGGGTAGATTATATAGATATATTTAGCCCAGTAGCTAAGTTTCCTACCATTCGACTATTACTTGCTGTAGCCACTTCTCGTCACTAGCCAATTTACCATCTGGATGTTCCAAATGCATTCTTGCATGGCAATCTCAATGATGATGCCTTCATGTTGCAGCCACCGAGGTTTCAAGATCCTCAATTCCCCACTCATGTCTGTCGGCTGCACAAAGTGATTTATGGATTCAAGCAATCACCGCGTTATGATTTTCCACATTTTCAGATCACTTACAAAAATTTGGCTTCCTTCAAAGCCAACCAGACCTGTCCCTGCTTATGTTTCATTAAGGTTATGTTTCCATATACTTACCAGTCTACGTCGATGATGTGTTACTCACTGGAAACGATGCTACTACCATTGATGCTCTGCTTTCTAACTTGAATTCCACGTTTAGCATGTGCAACCTGGGTAATGTTTCTTACTTACGAATTCAAATTTCCACCACTGAACATGGATTTCTTTTAAGTCAGTCTCGGTATATTGCTGAGTTACTTAATAAAGCGGGCATGCTCCATTGTAATCCCACTTTAAGTCTATTACCTTCCAAGCTAACAGCTCCTGATGATAAAACCAACACATGTTCTGAAGCAGACTTGTATAAACAATTAGTTGGCTCCCTACAGTATGTTACTATATCACGTCCGGACATTGCATTTGCTGTAAATTACCTTTGTCAACATATGCATAGACCGCATACTATCCATTTCCAACATCTGAAACAGGTACTTAGATATCTCAGTGGGACAATTTCTTTAGCTCTACTGGTCACAGTCTCAGATTTACAACTCCGCACATATGCTGATTCATACTGGGCAGCAAATCCTACGGATCGAAAGTCCTTTTCTGGGTTTTGTGTTTTTCTTGGAGCCAACCTCTTATCTTGGTCAGTTAAGAAGCAGCCCACTGTATCTCGATCATCTACTGAGGCTGAGTATCGAGCATTAGCTACAATTGCCAGTGATGTTCTTTGGCTTCGTCTCCTACTTCAAGATTTTTGCATACCTCTTTCTTCGCCAACTTCAATCTAATGTGACAACGTCTCAACACTGGCTTTAGCAAATAATCTAGTGGTTCATGCTCGTACGAAACATAATGAAGTGGACTATCATTTCATCCGAGACTGCATTAAAGCTAGGCACGCTACAGTACATCATATATCCTCCCAGGATCAACCTGCGGACATCTTCACTAAACCCTTATCTTTCACCAGATTCCAACAATTACGATCCAAGTTAACAATTCTTCAACCATTGTCAACTTGAGGGGTGGTATTAGCGAACCAATCTGGCAGTCACACATAGCAGTATTACTCCACCACTCTGTTGCATAACAAACTTATGTACGACTACAATCTCAGTCATTGAATCTCTGCTACAATTATGCACCGTAAGATTAATATAGGCTTGGCCTATATATACTGTAGCAAGGGTTATCAAAGTAGATACAACTTTCACTACTCTGGTACTGTCTCCTTTACTTTTCTTTTCTGTCTTACTTTGTCTCTGTACAGGTATCGTAGTTCAACTCATTTGATCAAAATCATTCAATAGTCACATAGGAACAAATGAATGAGTACATACAAAGATATGAAGAGACAAAAAAGCAGCTTTGATAAGCACAAATTTGCCAGCTAAAGAAATAAATTTGTTTCCATACATATTCATTTTATTCAATGCCTTCTCCATCATATTTTGAAAATTTGAAATGTTTAGCCTTCCAAAGAAACCTTGATACCAAGATAATTCAATTCAATTACACACTTGAATCTCAGATGTCGAGAAAACAATTTTTTATTCTTCTTAATTGACTTGCTCAATAGAATAATGAATTTATCCATATTTAGCTTTTACCAGACCAACTGCAATGATCTTTAATAATTTTCTTCACCATATTTATACTTCTTTTATTAGCTTTAGAGAATAACTAAATGTCATATGCATAAAGCAAATGAGAGATCCTTTGTGCATGAGGAGCAATTTTGATTTCAAGATTCCAACCCCTTGAAAAAAAAAGCATTTGACAATAGTTGTGAGCACAATATAAATAAATAAAGAGTTAATTGATAACCTCGTGTAAATTGCCTATTAGCTTCAATCCAATTAGAATTAATACCAATAACTATGATAGAGAACCTAGGATCCGCAACACACTTCATTATAAGATTAGAAAATCTTATTGGAAATATGAGATACTCCAAGACTTTACTTAATATTGACTTAAGTTAGATTAATTCATACTATCATAAGTTTGTTCCATTTCAATTCTGACAGCCAAGAGATCTTTTTTAAATTTAAAAAATCTGAATTTATAGAAAACTGGCTGAGAAAGTAAAATATGAACTGAGATACATTAGTTTAGTTACTAATTAAATTATTAACCAGGTTTAGCTCGTTTTGACTACACCCGACTCGTGAGAGGTGATAGAAAGAGCGCAATGGGCGGAAGGGAACGAGAGAAAGGTGCCCTGAAGTCTGCGCTGGTTGTCGCCGGTGGCCTGGCCCTGGCATGGGTGACGATGGAAACGGCCTTCAAGCCTTGGCTCGACCGCCTCCGATCCTCCATCGCCCGCTCCGATCCCGCCGCTGACCCTGACGACGCGGACGCCGCTGCCACCGCCACTCTTGATGATTCTAAGGAGGCGGATGTCGTCGATGTCGAGGAGGAGGTGAAGGTGATTGAAGGTAGCCAATCGTCTGATTAAGCTAATGTAAGTTTTTCCCCCTCTCTATTCTTTACTTCAATTTTTTTTTTTTCTTTTCTTCTATTTTGTATACTATGTTAGGCCCGGTTTAAGCAGATTTTGCTCAATTCCCGCCAAATGGAATCTTGAATATAACCTATTGTTATGGTAAATTTGTTCAGCCTTCATTTCTTATCAAATATAGAATATGTTAAATCCATTATTTACAGGATTTAATAGATTTTGAAGTTTCTTTTTCTCTTAAATCTCAAATTCTGAAACAAATTTAATTAAATTTTAATAAGATCTAACCGTTGTCACCAAATAGTTTTAAGCTTTTAATCTTCTCAAAGTTAACTACATTTTCTAAATCGTACCTGTAGCTAAACTGCTCAAATTGTGTTAATCTTTCTTCTGCTCTTTTTTTATTATTGTTTTGTTTTTTATCTGTCTGAGAACTGGGAATAGGAGTCACTTGGAATTGGAGATCTTATGCTTACATTAAATAAGATTAGCTGGAAAAGGACGGTAAATGATGCTGGGTTTATATGGCAGTTTCAATAATGTTTTAAATAAGGTTACTCGTTATTGATTTGAGCATTATTTATTTACAGGAAGAGCTAATGGTGGCAAATTGAAACATGCAAATGGGTTTTATTTTTCTATCCATTGTTGATTTTAATGCTTTCTGGATGAGAAAAGTGGATGATTGCAGTAGGTAGTCGGCAGCCAACGTAAAACTTGTCAAATAATCATGACATGAATCATTTAAAAATTTGTGTTAATGCAAGGGCGTCTCCTAGAAGCGACGCGCTGTATGACCTGAATACAGTAACAAGTGTGCAAGGGCCGTTGCTCCGGCTTCCAGGTGCAATGTTAAATAGGCAAGAGTTCCCACATCAAGGATAGATGTGGGCAATGAAGCTAAAATTGGGATTGGAACTTGGAATATAGAATCCCTTATAAAAATTAATGGAATTAATAGATATTATATTTCATAGGAAAATAAATATTCTTTGTATTCATGAAACTAAATGAGTTGGAGAGAAGTCTAAAGAGATTGATAGTTTAGGATATAAATTATAGTATTCAGGTAGGAGTTATACTAGAAATGATATATGTGTGATTATAGATAAGAGTTTGAAGGATAATATTATAAAAATTAAAAGAATTGGAGATAGAATTATAGCTTTAAAGATTGTTGTTGATTCTAAGATTGTTAATATTATACGTGCTTATGCTACTCAGATAGATTTGGATATGAGTTCAAAATTTAAATTTTGGAATGACTTAAAAGAATTAATACAAAAGATACCTCTTGAAGAAAGAGTTTTTTCTGGGGGAGATTTAAATGGACATGTTGGTACATATGTAGATGATTTTAAAAACATTCTTGGTGGCCATGGGTTTGGAACGACAAATGAAGGTGGTAAAATTATATTAGATTTTTGTTTAGCTTATGCTTTTTTAATAGCTAATACCTTATTTAAGAAAAGAGATGAGCATCTTATCACTTATAAAAATGGATATAGTAAAACACAAATTTATTATTTTCTTATAAAAAATTAGATTCTTTAAATTGCAAAGATTGTAAAGTTATTCCGAATGAAAATTTATGTACCCAACATCGATTATTAATTTTGAACTTTAAGAGACAGAACACAAAAAATAAAGTAAAATAATTTTCTAGGATTAGATAGAGGCATTTAAAAAATATTAACAAAAATATTTTTGAGAGTAAGATTTTATATCTTAAGATTTTAAAATGGCAAGTAATATTAAAAATATTGCAAAAGATGTGCTTGGAGTGTTGAAGAAAAAAATTTATAATGGTAAAAATAGTTGGTGGTTGAATCCAAATGTGCAAGAAAAGATAAAAAAATAATAAGATTTGTTATAAAAGTTTGTTTAGATGTAAAAAATTTTGATTATTGTGAAAGATATAAAGATGCTCGTACAGAATCTAAGAAAGTTATTTGCGATACAAAGAACCTAGCTTTTAATGATTTATATAATAGATTAGATATTAAGGAAGGAGAGAGATATATGTATAAATTAGCCAAACAAAGAAATAATAGTAGTATGGATTTAGTTTAAGTGAAGTATTTTAAGAATGAAGATCAAAAAACACTTTTCTTGGAAGTTGATATTCAACAAAGGTGGATGAGATATTTTACTAAATTTTTTAATGAAGAGTGTGAAAATACGATTGTCTTTAGTGACTTTAGCACTTTAAATAAAAATAAAGATTTTTGTTTTTATCGACCTATTAGTAAAACCGAAGTTTGAAATGATTTAAAGAAAATGAAGTGTGGAAAAGCTGTTGAACCTGACGATATTCCAATAGAAATATGGAAATACTTAGGAGATGAAGTAATTTTTTGGCTTACTAAACTTTTTAATACTGTTTTGAAGACTAAAAAGATGTCAGATGAGTGGAGAATGAGTGTGTTAATTTATATTTTTAAGAATAAAAGTGATGCACAGAAATTTGCGAATTATTGAGGAATTAAGTTAATGTGTCATACTTTAAAACTATGGGAGCGAGTTATTGAGCGTAGGTTGCGATGTGATACTAATGTTTCTCAAAATCAATTTGGATTCATGCCGGGTAGGTCTACTATGGAAGCCATACATTTATTGAGAGGTTTGATGTAAAAATATAGAGAAAATAGGGAGGATCTACATATGATATTTATTGATTTAGAGAAATCATATGATGATGTTCCAAGAGAAGTGCTATGGAGAGTTCTTGATAAGAAAAGAGTTAATAACGCTTATGTTCAAATTATTAAAGATATGTATGTAGGAGCTATTACTTGTGTTCAAACACAAGGTGGTTTGACCAAGTATTTTTCTATTTCGGTTGGATTACATCAAGGATCAGCCTTAAGCCCATATCTTTTTGCTTTAGTCATGTATGTTCTCACTAAACATTTGCAAGAGGATATACCTTGGTGTATGCTTTTTGCTGATGATATTCTTCTTGTAGATAAGACTAGAGAGAGTTGAAGGTAAACTTGAATTATGGAGGTCAACCTTAGAGTTTAAAGATTTTCACATGAGTAGATCTAAAACTGAATATATGGAGTGTAATTTTAGTAGCAATAGACCTAGTGAGGGGATTATGACTTCGGGCGATCAAGTCATTAATAAGATATTTTAAATATCTTGGATCTATTGTTCAGTGTGATTGTGAAATAGATGTGGATACTATCAGCAAAATTCAAGTTGGATGGTTGAAGTGGAGGAATGCATCGGGCTTGTTGTGCGGTAGGAAAGTCCCCCTCAAACTTAAGGGAAAATTCTATAAGATGGTGGTGAGATCTGCAATGCTTTATGGTGCCGAATGTTGGCCATTAAAAGATGAATCATAATATTAAGTTATGTGTTGCATGGATGAGGATGCTTAGGTGGATGAGTGGCTTTACCCTTAGAAATATGATACGAAATGAGCATATATGTGAAAAGGTTGGAGTAGCTCCAGTGGAAGATATGATTAGAGAGAGTCGCCTTAGATGGTTTGGTCATATTAAACGGAGGCCTTCCGATGACCCGGTTAGAAAAGTTGATGTATTATATTTGACTTATGTTAATAAAGGTAGAGGTAGATCTAAAAAGTCTTGGTTAGAAAATATTAGAAATAATCTTTCTTTATTAGATTTAAATGAGAAATTAATTTTTAACAGGACACAATGGAGAAAAAAGATTCATGTTGTTGACCCCACGTAGTGGGACAAAGGCTTGTTGTTGTTGATTTTAATGCCGTAATACGATGTGATTATGCACTACCTTTTATTCTATGAATGTGTTCGAAAATAACCTGTACGTAGCAAATTTAATTGTTCTATCTAATCGACTTAATTCTCTTGAACAGATGTTGAGTCTTAAAACAATTGCTTTTTGATCCAAAAGGTGTAATTTCGAAATAGTTGTTTGTGGAAAAAAAAGTTGTAGGATGAGAACCTTAGTTTTTTTCAGTTGTGGAACCAAGATTTAAAATGGGAGTGGCAAAACCAAAACCTTCTAAAATAAATCAACTTTCTAAACTAACATAAATAGACAAAAAAAACCAAATAAAAAAAATTTCTTTCTTCCAATCTAATTATTTTGATTAGGCATCCTAAATTGTGACTGATGCTTCTCCACTGTTTCAAAATCATCATCAATTAATTTTATCACCAAACTCATAGTAATATCCTTCTCGATAAATTTTATCAATAAAAATCCAAGAAATCATCTTTTATCTTATTTATAACATTAATCTTTTAAGAAATTGTGTTAATGCTAGGGCGTCTCCTGGAAGCGACGCAATGTATGTCCTGAATACAGTGACAAGTGTGCAAGGGTCGCTGCACCGGCGCCCGGGTGTAGTGTTAAATAGGTAAGGGTTCCCACATCAAGGACGGATGTGGGCAAAGAAGCTAGTCCATAAAACTAAAATTAGGATAGGAACTTGGAATATAGGTTCCCTTACAGGAAAATTAATGGAATTAATAGATATTATGATTCATAGGAAGTTAAATATTTTGTGCATTCAGAAAACTAAATGGGTTGGAGAGAAGGCTAAGGAAATTGATAGTTTAGGATTTAAACTTTGGTATTCGGGTAGGAGTCGTACTAGAAATGGTGTAGGTGTTATTATAGATAA